>NW_026882871.1:0-4436 GCF_032173495.1 Musca vetustissima
TATTTGCCTTTAAAAAATGTTATTTAAGAAACCACGCCTTATTTGCCTTTAAAAAATGTTATTTAAGAAACCACGCCTTATTTGCCTTTAAAAAATGTTATTTAAGAAACCACGCC
The DNA here is from genome assembly GCF_032173495.1 of Musca vetustissima. NCBI lineage: Eukaryota > Metazoa > Arthropoda > Insecta > Diptera > Muscidae > Musca > Musca vetustissima. The sequence continues at coordinate 117 of NW_026882871.1, forward strand.
TTATTTGCCTTTAAAAAATGTTATTTAAGAAACCACGCCTTATTTGCCTTTAAAAAATGTTATTTAAGAAACCACGCCTTATTTGCCTTTAAAAAATGTTATTTAAGAAACCACGCCTTATTTGCCTTTAAAAAATGTTATTTAAGAAACCACGCCTTATTTGCCTTTAAAAAATGTTATTTAAGAAACCACGCCTTATTTGCCTTTAAAAAATGTTATTTAAGAAACCACGCCTTATTTGCCTTTAAAAAATGTTATTTAAGAAACCACGCCTTATTTGCCTTTAAAAAATGTTATTTAAGAAACCACGCCTTATTTGCCTTTAAAAAATTTTATTTAAGAAACCACGCCTTATTTGCCTTTAAAAAATGTTATTTAAGAAACCACGCCTTATTTGCCTTTAAAAAATGTTATTTAAGAAACCACGCCTTATTTGCCTTTAAAAAATGTTATTTAAGAAACCACGCCTTATTTGCCTTTAAAAAATGTTATTTAAGAAACCACGCCTTATTTGCCTTTAAAAAATGTTATTTAAGAAACCACGCCTTATTTGCCTTTAAAAAATGTTATTTAAGAAACCACGCCTTATTTGCCTTTAAAAAATGTTATTTAAGAAACCACGCCTTATTTGCCTTTAAAAAATGTTATTTAAGAAACCACGCCTTATTTGCCTTTAAAAAATGTTATTTAAGAAACCACGCCTTATTTGCCTTTAAAAAATGTTATTTAAGAAACCACGCCTTATTTGCCTTTAAAAAATGTTATGTTATTTGCCTTTAAAAAATGTTATTTAAGAAACCACGCCTTATTTGCCTTTAAAAAATGTTATTTAAGAAACCACGCCTTATTTGCCTTTAAAAAATGTTATTTAAGAAACCACGCCTTATTTTGCCTTTAAAAAATGTTATTTAAGAAACCACGCCTTATTTGCCTTTAAAAAATGTTATTTAAGAAACCACGCCTTATTTGCCTTTAAAAAATGTTATTTAAGAAACCACGCCTTATTTGCCTTTAAAAAATGTTATTTAAGAAACCACGCCTTATTTGCCTTTAAAAAATGTTATTTAAGAAACCACGCCTTATTTGCCTTTAAAAAATGTTATTTAAGAAACCACGCCTTATTTGCCTTTAAAAAATGTTATTTAAGAAACCACGCCTTATTTGCCTTTAAAAAATGTTATTTAAGAAACCACGCCTTATTTGCCTTTAAAAAATGTTATTTAAGAAACCACGCCTTATTTGCCTTTAAAAAATGTTATATAAGAAACCACGCCTTATTTGCCTTTAAAAAATGTTATTTAAGAAACCACGCCTTATTTGCCTTTAAAAAATGTTATTTAAGAAACCACGCCTTATTTGCCTTTAAAAAATGTTATTTAAGAAACCACGCCTTATTTGCCTTTAAAAAATGTTATTTAAGAAACCACGCCTTATTTGCCTTTAAAAAATGTTATTTAAGAAACCACGCCTTATTTGCCTTTAAAAAATGTTATTTAAGAAACCACGCCTTATTTGCCTTTAAAAAATGTTATTTAAGAAACCACGCCTTATTTGCCTTTAAAAAATGTTATTTAAGAAACCACGCCTTATTTGCCTTTAAAAAATGTTATTTAAGAAACCACGCCTTATTTGCCTTTAAAAAATGTTATTTAAGAAACCACGCCTTATTTGCCTTTAAAAAATGTTATTTAAGAAACCACGCCTTATTTGCCTTTAAAAAATGTTATTTAAGAAACCACGCCTTATTTGCCTTTAAAAAATGTTATTTAAGAAACCACGCCTTATTTGCCTTTAAAAAATGTTATTTAAGAAACCACGCCTTATTTGCCTTTAAAAAATGTTATTTAAGAAACCACGCCTTATTTGCCTTTAAAAAATGTTATTTAAGAAACCACGCCTTATTTGCCTTTAAAAAATGTTATTTAAGAAACCACGCCTTATTTGCCTTTAAAAAATGTTATTTAAGAAACCACGCCTTATTTGCCTTTAAAAAATGTTATTTAAGAAACCACGCCTTATTTGCCTTTAAAAAATGTTATTTAAGAAACCACGCCTTATTTGCCTTTAAAAAATGTTATTTAAGAAACCACGCCTTATTTGCCTTTAAAAAATGTTATTTAAGAAACCACGCCTTATTTGCCTTTAAAAAATGTTATTTAAGAAACCACGCCTTATTTGCCTTTAAAAAATGTTATTTAAGAAACCACGCCTTATTTGCCTTTAAAAAATGTTATTTAAGAAACCACGCCTTATTTGCCTTTAATGTTATTTAAGAAACCACGCCTTATTTGCCTTTAAAAAATGTTATTTAAGAAACCACGCCTTATTTGCCTTTAAAAAATGTTATTTAAGAAACCACGCCTTATTTGCCTTTAAAAAATGTTATTTAAGAAACCACGCCTTATTTGCCTTTAAAAAATGTTATTTAAGAAACCACGCCTTATTTGCCTTTAAAAAATGTTATTTAAGAAACCACGCCTTATTTGCCTTTAAAAAATGTTATTTAAGAAACCACGCCTTATTTGCCTTTAAAAAATGTTATTTAAGAAACCACGCCTTATTTGCCTTTAAAAAATGTTATTTAAGAAACCACGCCTTATTTGCCTTTAAAAAATGTTATTTAAGAAACCACGCCTTATTTGCCTTTAAAAAATGTTATTTAAGAAACCACGCCTTATTTGCCTTTAAAAAATGTTATTTAAGAAACCACGCCTTATTTGCCTTTAAAAAATGTTATTTAAGAAACCACGCCTTATTTGCCTTTAAAAAATGTTATTTAAGAAACCACGCCTTATTTGCCTTTAAAAAATGTTATTTAAAAAACCACGCCTTATTTGCCTTTAAAAAATGTTATTTAAGAAACCACGCCTTATTTGCCTTTAAAAAATGTTATTTAAGAAACCACGCCTTATTTGCCTTTAAAAAATGTTATTTAAGAAACCACGCCTTATTTGCCTTTAAAAAATGTTATTTAAGAAACCACGCCTTATTTGCCTTTAAAAAATGTTATTTAAGAAACCACGCCTTATTTGCCTTTAAAAAATGTTATTTAAGAAACCACGCCTTATTTGCCTTTAAAAAATGTTATTTAAGAAACCACGCCTTATTTGCCTTTAAAAAATGTTATTTAAGAAACCACGCCTTATTTGCCTTTAAAAAATGTTATTTAAGAAACCACGCCTTATTTGCCTTTAAAAAATGTTATTTAAGAAACCACGCCTTATTTGCCTTTAAAAAATGTTATTTAAGAAACCACGCCTTATTTGCCTTTAAAAAATGTTATTTAAGAAACCACGCCTTATTTGCCTTTAAAAAATGTTATTTAAGAAACCACGCCTTATTTGCCTTTAATAAATGTTATTTAAGAAACCACGCCTTATTTGCCTTTAAAAAATGTTATTTAAGAAACCACGCCTTATTTGCCTTTAAAAAATGTTATTTAAGAAACCACGCCTTATTTGCCTTTAAAAAATGTTATTTAAGAAACCACGCCTTATTTGCCTTTAAAAAATGTTATTTAAGAAACCACGCCTTATTTGCCTTTAAAAAATGTTATTTAAGAAACCACGCCTTATTTGCCTTTAAAAAATGTTATTTAAGAAACCACGCCTTATTTGCCTTTAAAAAATGTTATTTAAGAAACCACGCCTTATTTGCCTTTAAAAAATGTTATTTAAGAAACCACGCCTTATTTGCCTTTAAAAAATGTTATTTAAGAAACCACGCCTTATTTGCCTTTAAAAAATGTTATTTAAGAAACCACGCCTTATTTGCCTTTAAAAAATGTTATTTAAGAAACCACGCCTTATTTGCCTTTAAAAAATGTTATTTAAGAAACCACGCCTTATTTGCCTTTAAAAAATGTTATTTAAGAAACCACGCCTTATTTGCCTTTAAAAAATGTTATTTAAGAAACCACGCCTTATTTGCCTTTAAAAAATGTTATTTAAGAAACCACGCCTTATTTGCCTTTAAAAAATGTTATTTAAGAAACCACGCCTTATTTGCCTTTAAAAAATGTTATTTAAGAAACCACGCCTTATTTGCCTTTAAAAAATGTTATTTAAGAAACCACGCCTTATTTGCCTTTAAAAAATGTTATTTAAGAAACCACGCCTTATTTGCCTTTAAAAAATGTTATTTAAGAAACCACGCCTTATTTGCCTTTAAAAAATGTTATTTAAGAAACCACGCCTTATTTGCCTTTAAAAAATGTTATTTAAGAAACCACCAAAAAATGTTATTTAAGAAACCACGCCTTATTTGCCTTTAAAAAATGTTATTTAAGAAACCACGCCTTATTTGCCTTTAAAAAATGTT
>NW_026882872.1:0-44303 GCF_032173495.1 Musca vetustissima
GACACATCGAATTTATTTGTATACTTTTTGCATTACACCTGAAACAGAACCGTCTTATTTAATTATATAATTATTGGCAAAAATGGCTCTGGCAAGAACTCCTCCTCAATCCACACCTGGATGTGAACCAGGTTTTACCTGTTCGGTTTGCAATGAAAATTTGCTAGATAATCAAGAGTGCATGTATATTGCACAATGTCATCACTCATTTCATCGAACCTGCATTGAGAATTTCCTTTCCAATGCCACAGAATGTCCCACTTGTAAACGCTCATGCGAATTGTCAGAATTGCGTTCTATGAATCCTCAAAACGAACCATTGCAACTCCTCCAAAATGAATCTTATGATACACACAACACTTCTCAGGAATCGCAAAGGCAGAAAACGAACTCTTATAGAGGGAAAAAGCGTGGCGCTCTAGCCAAACAGTACAATACAAGAAGTTCAGCCCGAAATAATCCTTACGATTCAAATCAATTATTACTTCCAGAGGTATACGACAATTTTACGATACCGGCAGAAGAAACTGTTACAGCATCAAATAATAATAATAGGGTAAACGTCCCCACTTCACATCCAAGAACCCCACCAGTTTCCAGTATCCCCAATAATAACAATAATATTGATTATGGTATTATAAATCGCATGATTGAAACCAGCATTAATAAAATTTTGCAGAATCTTGACCTCAATCGAAATGCCTCAAATCCCAATAATAATTTTACTTCAGTACAACAGCCACTACTCAATAATCAACCAAATACCAATGACCTTCCTCAAACTTCAAGAAATTATACGCCAAGTAACAATTCTTCTTTAGCATCGGATAAAATTACATCCATTATCAGAAACTGGAATCTCCAGTTTGATGGGTCAACACAAGGTCTTGATGTGGATGAATTTCTTTACAGGATTAAATCCCTAACAGCCGACAATTTTGATGAAGACTACACTGTTATCTGTAAAAATTTAAATATATTATTGACCGGCAAAGCAAGGGAATGGTTTTGGCGTTACCGCAAACAAGTCCCCTCTGTTGTTTGGGATGATTTTTGTGTTTCCATTCGGTACCAATATAAAGATTTTCGCTCCGATGCTGATATTCGCGAAGAACTTCGCAATAGAAAGCAGAAGCCCGGGGAAAATTTTGAAACCTTCTATGATTCAATATCTACTATTCTTGATCGATTAAGTTCTCAGATTCCTGAGACTGAATTAATTGAAATCATAAAAAGAAACTTACGCCCAGATATAAGGCATGAACTGCTCTATGTTCCGATACTGTCTATAGCACATTTAAGGAAGTTGATTCAGATGAGAGAGAATCTACTCAATGATGAAGCTTGTCGTCGACATCTGACAAATAAAACTGCTAGTAATACATATCCTAAGAGATATGTAGCAGAGGTAGAACAGGACGAAACTCCAATAGAAAATATGGAATCAGAAAGGGAAAATGTTTCTGTGGATGCAGTTATGCATGGTCCCCATAATGTAAAGTGCTGGAACTGTCATGAACCAGGTCACTTCTGGGAGGACTGTTTAAAGGACAGATCTGTGTTCTGTTACGGCTGCGGTGCCAGAAACATATACAAACCTAATTGCCTGAAGTGCAACACAAAAAAACTTCATGGAATGTACAATCAAAGCCACATAAATGTTCCAAAAAACCAATAGACGATGACAGTAGTATCACTACTGCTGATCAACACTCCAACATCCATCAAGGTCCAATAAAAATTCTGAAAAATTCGGTCTCGAATCAAAGCTTTTCTACACCTTTCAATATACATCCACTTCGACCTTACCACCAAAGGCTATCGGAATATCTACGAAAAAGACAACAAATTTTTGAAATGTCCTCTTTGTCCCATAATGCCTGTAAACCAAAAAGATCTACACTCAGACTCAGATTATACTACAAGCGGCGGAAAATAACATCCAAATATCTGATTTCATCTATCTCTAGCAATCCCATTGACAAACGACTTTATGCAAAAACTTCATTTTTGAACTTCGAAGAGCACGGACTCTTAGACACGGGAGCCAATGTTACATGCATTGGTTCAGACTTAGCGACGTACGATTTTTCTCAATTTAAAGAATTTGAAAGTTGCAAGTCCAGCGTAAAAACCGCAGATGGAAGACTTCAAAAAGTTTTGGGTTTTCTTGATGTAGATGTTTGCTTCAAAAATCAGGTTAAAAGGCTTAGAATATTAATCGTTCCAACTTTGAGTCAGCGTTTGATACTAGGTTTGGATTTCTGGAAGAAATTTAATCTTGCTCCAAATGTATTTGAATCCGTAGTGATATCATGTCCGTCTGAAAGTAAACAATTGTCCGATATCACTAGTCTGTCTGCTTTAAATTCCGATTTATCGTCCGTTCAAAAGTTAGATTTGTCCGTAATTAATGAAAACATTCAAAATTATTCTTTGACTCCATCCGAAACCTTACAACTTGAAGCAGTTAAAGCTCTATTTCCTAACTTTGAAAAACAAGGTTTAGGTAGAACCAGTCTTATAAAACATGAGATCGACGTTGGCGATGCCAAACCGGTCAAACAAAGGTTTTATCCGGTTTCTCCAGCCGTGGAGAAACTCATGTATGATGAGATAGATAGAATGCTATCCTTGGGAGTCATTGAACCCTCAACATCGCCATGGAGTTCACCCATGCGCTTAGTTGTAAAACCGAATAAAGTCCGTCTGTGTCTAGATGCGAGAAAGCTGAATGCAGTTACTAAGAAAGACGCATATCCCATTCCCAGTATAGAGGGCATTTTTGCTCGTTTACCTAAGGCAAACCTGATATCAAAGCTTGACTTGAAGGACGCATTTTGGCAGATCGGTTTATCCGATCAGTCCAAGCATCTGACAGCATTCACAGTCCCTGGTAGGCCCCTTTACCAGTTCGTGGTCATGCCTTTCGGACTGTGTAATGCTCCTCAGACAATGTGTCGGCTCATGGACGAATTGATTCCCCCTGACCTGAGACATTGTGTGTTTGGATATCTTGACGATCTCGTCGTAGTATCCGAAGATTTTCCAACACACTTAGCCGTTCTTGTTAGAATTGCAGATCAGTTTAGGAAAGCCAATCTAACAATTAACGTGTCAAAAAGCAACTTTTGTGTCAAGGAAGTGAAATATTTAGGTTTTGTCATCGGACACGGAGGATTAAAAACAGATCCAGAGAAAATAGAATCTATTTTATCATGGCCAATCCCTAGGAACTTAAAACAAGTTCGAGGTTTCTTAGGGTTATGTGGCTGGTATCGTAGATTTATTGATAATTTTTCGACGAAAGTGTTTCCAATAACCGAACTTCTGTCCACGAAGAAAAAGTTTGTTTGGAATGACGACGCTGACCTAGCATTCCGTGACATTAAACAACACCTAACATCTGCTCCTGTCCTTATTAATCCCGACTTTTCCAAAAAATTCTTTATTCATTGTGACGCTAGTGACTATGGCATTGGTGCTGTTCTCATTCAATTGGATGAAAATGGGGATGAAAAGCCCATTGCCTATATGTCGAAAAAACTCAATTCATCCCAAAGGAATTATAGCGTCACTGAAAGAGAATGTTTGGCAGTCGTGGAAGCAATAAAAAAGTTTCGGTGCTATGTTGAGCTCCAAGAATTCGAGGTAATAACCGACCATTCAAGCTTATTGTGGTTGATGAGGCAACAGGACCTCACAGGAAGACTGGCCCGCTGGATGTTTAAACTCCAGGGGTATAAGTTCAGCTTTAGTCACCGAAAGGGAAAAGAAAATGTAGTACCTGATGCTTTGTCCCGGATTTACTGTGAGGAAATTTCAGATATTTCCATTGCCGAACCGGAAATTGATTTAAACTCGATCCATTTTAATGACCAAGATTATTTAAACCTTAAAGAAAAAATTCGCTCTAATGAAGCCAGGTATCCCGATATTAAAATCGTCGACAACTTTGTTTATATTAGAACCGAGCATTACACCGGAAATATAGATCAAGAAGAAAAATCTTGGAAGCTCTGGATCCCATTGAAACTTCGTTCAGATATTATATCTAGACACCACAATTTCTCGACAGCCTGTCACGGTGGAATGCAGAAAACTTTGGATCTAATCAGGAGAAATTTCTTCTGGCCTGGTTTAGTTAAAGATGTTAAGGATTATATAAGAGATTGTGAAATTTGTAAGACCTCAAAACCTACTAACCAAATTTTGAAGCCTGAAATGGGTAAACAAGTAATATCTGAACGCCCATTTCAAAGACTTTATATTGATTTGTTAGGACCATATCCCCGAAGTAAGAAAGGGAATATAGGCATATTGATCGTTTTGGACCATATGTCTAAATTTCATTGGTTTAGTCCATTGAGAGCCTTTACTTTGGCTAAAATTGAAACATTTTTATTAAATGAAATCTTTCATACGTATGGTGTTCCAGAAGTCAAAGAAATAAACTTTAATACTCAGAAAAATTACTCCAAAATTTGTCACAATTCCGTCCATTTGGTATACGAAAGAAGGAAACCACGTGTGTCTTTCATATAAAAGTTGCTCCAAAATTTGGAAGGACTCCACCCATTGGGAGCCTGATCAAAGGAAGTCACGTGTTTTGAATAACATACTGGAGACATATATTAACTAAACGTCTTATAACGTGAGAACAAAAAATTATAATTTCAGCTTCTAAAGCTGGCAAAACCATAAAAAAGTTGCCATATAGTGATTTTTCTACATGGAAATTGTAGTAATTTTTCTACATGAAAATTGCAGTATTTTTTTATTTAAATTTCATAAAAATTTTGAAAACTAAATTAAAATTAAATTTAATTATAAAATATATAAAATCCTTCCGCCAAGTTTTGCTAGTAGCATAATACAGTATATTTAAAAATGATTAAAAATTAAAATTTAATGTATAAGATAATAATCCAAATATTTTTTCAAAATCACTAAGAGGCATCTTTTTAATACCATATTCATATTCCATAATTCACACTATTTTTCCTACCCCTAATATCTGGGAGCAGAAAACAAAACAACAACAACAAGAAAAACGTTTACTATTATTGAAGAAATGATCACCAGCGCAACATAAATATCATCATTATTATCACAATATCTACCCTCTGCTTATCAATCATCATCAAACGTCGAACTTCATGAAGGCCTTCTCGAACGTCGGACGATCTGGTGAGTAAGTGTAATGATCATTATTATAAATTTACTATTCTACGTTACGCATTAAAAAACAAGAACAAATGCGTACAGTCGTAAAATCGTAGGTTCAGTTTCGTCAATCAATATTCATTCTTTGTTGCCTTTCTGATCAATTTGTTGTTGTTACATTTAAAGTATGAATGAAGAGAAGTAAGCAAACTCGCAAAATTATTTGTTTTGTTGCTAATTTTGTGTGCTTGCTTTATTGAATGAAATGTAGAAACAAAGTTTCACTCATAATTATTCTTTCTCGTTCTCTTTAAATAATGACTTATCTCCAAATGAAAATATATGAAATCATCACTCAAAAATAGGTTTATATAAAAATATGCCTCAAAATTTTCAATAACAATAAAATACATTCTTATAATTATATGATCTCATAGCTTAAAAAAAAGAATATTATAATTATTGATTACATAATTTTTTTTAATGTCACTTCCATTATACTTACATATTTTCGAAATTATGTCCTGAATAAACAAGTTTCCCCTAACATGAATTACTAAAATCTTTACCAGTGTTTTCGTAAGATGTGGTAGTGTGTGACCAGACGGTTTCCTATGGGGTCCTTTAAAAATAGCGCTAGAGGACATTGGTAAGGGAGGGCAAGGAAGCGCTGATCTCAAAACATCTGAGATCCATGTTATTGAATGTATCCGCCACAAAACTTAAAATTATCGAAGGGGATTTTTATATTGAGATAATCGACACCATTTCATAGTTTGCTAAAAAAATAGGGAGTCTATAAAAACTTTCTGTAAACCAAAATCCGTTCTGTTGGACTCAGGACGTAACCCCCCGTTTCCCGACTGCAGCTAGAATACAATGTCTCCCGCAGTCCTTAGCCCACTGAAAAGTAAACATTTTGAACTATTTTTTTTAACAGCGATACAAAACAATAAGTTAATAACATAAATCTAGTTCTTATATTTCATCTAGTTCACTCGCAAATATATAGAAGAAAGGTCTATTACAAACATAAACATTGCAAATTTTCTGTGAAAAAGGAAGCTCATGGTGATTCTACAAATGATGTGAAATCCTGGAAGTATCTATAGACGAGCTAAAGGGAATATTTATAGAGGCAGAGCCGAAGAAAGTCTCCAAGAAGAGAATGAAGGAAAGCCTTTTAGAATACCGATCGTCATATGCCGACTAACTGTGTCGATCTAATTTTCGGTATTTTGGGACTCTTGAAAGCTTTTTTGAACCGAATTCACTGAAATTTGTCATTTTGTATTCGTATTTGATAACAAATCTCCCTTCCAACAATTATTAATATTCGCCCAGCTTTGGGGAAGTCTCCATATGACCTCAATTTTTTATACAATCCTCCATATTATCGAAGGTATATACATTTTGTCATTCCGTTTGTAACTCATCGAAATATTTAGTTCCGACCCTATTAAGTATATATATCCTTGATCAGGGTAAAATTCTAAGACGATCTAGCTATGACCGTTGTAATCACGCTATCTTCAGAAAGAACTGAGATAGGGTGCTTAAATTTTGCAATTTTCATTCAATTCGGAGCACAAATGCGACCTGTACATTGTTTGCAAATTAACGTGGACAGATGGACGGAAGGTCTGAAATGCATAAATCGACTCAGACTCGAAAAGCAAATAAATCTTTCAAACGACTGCATTCATATTGTGAAGAGATAGTAGGATCTTTGGAAGAAATTGTGGAAAATGGTAAAATTTAATTTGGATCCGAATATTTTATAGAACTAGATTATTTGTCCTATGTTTGGACGAAATAATTGTAAATATGAAAAGCAGATGAATGAAAAAAATACTTAAAACGTTATCTAGAATTATGAAATTTTAATGTAAAGATCTTAAAGAAATCATGCAATTTTATGAAACATATCTAAAAGTAGATATGTGGATCTGTGGAAAACGAAATATCCGCGACCATATAATCCACTTGATGCGATTGTAGTATGTGACGAACTCTACTTTCAAATATAAATATATTGTTACAAATTTTTATAAAAATACCGGTAAATACAGCATCAACTGACAGAAGTTTTTCTATCCCACGAGTAAAAAAGTTGTTCCTACCCCACGAATAAACCAGTAAGGAAAGTAGTAAAGTCGGACTGGGCCGGCTATGTGATACACTTCACCACTTTGGGTATATTCTACATATGTATCCTAACAGACGTCGCGTGTTTGTTACATATCTTTATTTATATCTATATCAGGGAAAATTGCCAGAGGCTAATTTATATTACTTCAGTACGGCCTAGCTATGGGTCTTTTCACGAAGCTTAGCAACATCATTCTAGACTTAATTCAGTACCCTATTCCAAAATTCGTGCCAATCGAAAGATATATAGGGACCTTAGTGAACCATTTACCTAAAATCGGGCGAAAGTATATACACATCACATTAATCTATACTAACTTCAGTACGCTATGCAAATCGAAAGATATATAGGGACTTTAGCGGACTATTTACCTAAAATCGGGCGAAACTATATATGGGAGCTATATTCAAACTTGAACCGAAACTATGCACACATTATTCTAAACTTAATTCATTACGCTAAGCCAAATTTCGTGCAAATCGAAATATATATAGGGACTTTGGTACACCATTTGCCTTAAATCGGACGATATTATATATGGAAGCTATATCTAAATCTGAACCGATTTTCTCGATACTTAACACTCGTCATTCTAGACCTAATTCAGTATGCTATACGAAATTTCGTGCAAATCGAAGGATATATAGGGACTTTGGTGCACCATTTACATTAAAACGGACGAAAATATATATGGGACCTATATCTAAATCTGAACAGATTTTCACGAAACTAACACACATCATTCTAGACATAATTCGGTATGCTATACACCATTAACATTAAATCGGACGAAAATATATATGAGAGCTATATCGAAATCTGAACCGTTTTTCCAAATTCAATAGAGTTCGTCCTTAGGCCATATAAATGAACTGTGCCAAATTTCATCCAAACGAATGATAAATGCGACCTGTACTTTGTTCATATTTTAACACCAACAGACGATGCATAAATCGACTCAGAAAGTGATTCTATGCATATTCTCAAAAGGAACCATGGGTCTGTCTCCTTTCCTGTTGCCCGTTACAAACTTATGCACAAAGACATAATACCCTGTACCACACTATGGTGAAGGTTATATAAAAAGGAAATAAATTTAATGCAGTGGTAAAAAATGGTCACATCATAATTAGTTGTCGCACATCCAACTGGGATGTAAATAGAATGGATTATAGAGTTTGAGAAAATCTTGGAACCGGTCTACAATGTATATATCAAATGCTCGCTAATGTTTGGCACATGTTAATTTGATTCACAATAGATTCTCAACAGAGCCCACCAAATTTCTTATACCCTCGCCAGGTCTGAACATTATTCATACGGATGCATTCTCACAGAACGTAGAACAATACCGCATGAATATCATTATCTACTGAGATATCATTGTCTACTCTCAATTTTACCTCAAAATAAATCCCCTTCGAGTTTTCTTCCTCTTCTCATCGAAAAAAAATGAAACCAAAGCCATATGATAAATTTAAAGACAAATAGATCACCATTAGTTTCCTAATATTTCCTCCTTAAGACATTGACGAGCAAAAAACAACGAGAACAACAACAAATATTGAAACTAACACATGCTGTTACCTAAAACTCATCACTCAGCATGAAATTGGCAAGAAAATGGAGTGAAAAATATTTAAAGATGACTATGACGACTACAACGAAGACGAAAAAACTAGTCAAGAAAACACATTTGCTAACGCCTTTGCAGCCCGCCTCTTCCGTCAAATGATAGAAGTAAATTTTCCGGTAACTTGGCAGGAGACAAGTACAAAAAAAAACCAACACACGCACACACAAAAATCACTTCATATGACGTAGAAAAAAATGTGAGGGAAAGTGAACAGGGAATCAAGAAGTCATCGAGTGGGAAAATATGTGTGACAAACCAAGTAAAATGGAAAAAATAGAAATCAACGAATTGGTGAAACCAACCGAGAGAAACTCAAATGCAAGTCAGAAAGTATGTGTTAAAGTATGACGACGGCAACAACAACAAAAACTCCATTCAACTTCACTTAAGTCATACACTCACACACAAATGTGGGTGAATGGATGTCATTGAGTGTGTGTGTGTGTGAGAAAATACATTTTAACGTAACACTGAATAAACGAGTATAACACTCACACGCCCGCACTTGAACCCGGCCCTCACAACAAACACACACAAACATACTGACACCCGCACATGCATGGAACACATCAGCTAGAATAAAGAATAGAGCCCGAGCATAAACATACCATTACTTGTGCCATAGGCAACAACGAACCAACAGGAGGATTCTTATACAATTTTCAAGAAATCCTTTTCTTTTTTGTTATTGTTGTTTCTTCAGTGACGTACATGAAAATCCCTGGTATTCGGGAATATCACAATCCCCCAGCATGTTGCTTGCTGGCTGCGATTATTTCACTTAACACAGTGACATATTTTTGAGCGTTATGCAAAAACCCAGTCGATAGACATGAAGGTAGGCAGGCAAGCAAAAAAAACAGGAGGTTTGAAGGATATACCACAGAGTTTCGGCCTTATTTCTTACAAAAGGAAACCACCAAGTAGAAGCAGTAGTAGCAGTAGTAGCGGCATCAACAGTATTAGGCTACGGTAAAGAAGGGGTTGAAACGGTAACAGCAACATCAGCATTCCTCATAAATGTGAGGCAAAAAAAATATTAAAAATAAGGGAATTTCACTTTTTTCCAACCCAAACTTCTTTCGTTCTTTCTATGGATAATGGCTCATTTTGTTCCTTCTTCTATTTTGCCCATCTTCCTGGTTTATGTGAATATTTATGCTGTTGTTTCTATTTTTACATTAGCTCCACCGCACTTGTTCGTTTTCCATGTTGTTTTTTCGTAGTTCTTTTTTTGGGGAAGGGTGGTTCATCTTTTTTACATTTTGCAACATTTTGTTGCATGAAAAGTTTTTCTAAAGATTCTTTTTTTTTTTGTCTGTTGAAGGAATTTTTTAATAAACATAACCGCCAAAAGTTATGAATAGAAGAAGTTTTCGGGGGTTTTTTCATTAAATATTTTTAAAGGATTTTTTTTCGCTGGTTAAAGAAGGAGTTAACATTTTTTGAATATCGTTGTTGTTGTTGCTTGGGAAAAATTTAGAGGCTAACGTACCATTATCTATTTTGGAATGGATAAAAACGAAGGGTTTGGGTAAGCAAGTGAAACTGACATTAACATCGGACGTGGCAAACTTTCAAAGCCATTCACGACAAAATTTTAAAATATCGAAAACGTCACAAAATTTCATATTTCAATTACATGTTTATGTGGACCAAATAATTTTAAATTGTCCCTGAACCCTCTAAAATAAAACACATCCAGTTCTATGTTGAACTATAAGGTGCTTGGTGTCCATTTATTGCTTTGGGGATCATAAGGACTGCTTTATGGAAGAAGTCGGGCAGACTTGGAAGACCACTGCTGTGAAATCGTACAAAACTAAATACTGTCGATGTGCAGGTTACCGACCTACAGGGATAAAACGAATGAGCAAAATATTTCAATAAATATTATTACACTGACTACCGAATACAACAATTTTTTCCCAATTTGTATACCGGCTACTACAAATGGAGCAAAAATAATACGTTTGTCTTATAAAAGCCAGTAAGGAAAGTTCAAAAGTCAGGCGGGTCGGACGATATGATACCCTTCATATGCTCATATAGAGAATATCCTGTAGATATAAAAGACATATTATCTTTGGTGGACCATTGACATGGAATCGAACGAAATGAAAGATGTGATCTACATCTATATTTGAATCAATTTAAATCAACCCATACAAATACCATTTTGAAAACTATTAAAAAATCGCATGTGAATTGAGCCAAGCCTATGGTGTACCATTTGTATTCTAGGTTCGAACGTTGTGAACAATCGAATAAACGTACCCAAACTTTTGTACTTCATTTAAATGAAATCGTATGAAAAAATATATGGATTCTCTATCAATTTCAACAAATCTCGACTTCAATTCAATACGAGTTCAATTCTTCTTCAATTCATTGATGCACCATTTACATAAAGTCAAACGAAAATATAAGATCTGGGATCTATATATAAATATGTTCCGATTTCAATAATACTAAACACACCCCATTCTGTACTCAATTCAATAGGCAATGCAAACTGCCGTCTCAATCGGACTAACCTAGGGAGTTTGATGAACCATGTACATAAAATCGGTCGAAAATATATGTGGGAGCTATTCAATACGCTATGCAAAATTTCGTTTCAATCGGATAAACGTGGTGCACTATTTACATAAAATTGGACAAAAATATATATGGTAGCTATCTCTAATCTTCTATATCTGTCGTTGGACCAAATAAATGAGCTGCACCAAATTTCAACACATTCGGATAATAAATGCGACCTGTATTTTGTTTACCATTCTACGACAATTTAGCCATTTCCGTCCGTCTGTACATCTGCTGTTATCATACTACCATTGTAGTGTATCGCAATACAAAAGTGAAAAGTCAGTTTCTAACCATGATGATGGTATCGAGACACAGACATTAAAATTCTGTTTCAAAATGAGTTACATGTGCTCAACCCTTATAATAATACTTCCAGACTTTTGGTATTTCCTACCATAGGTATTCGATATTGGCACCCTTTTTTTGATCCATATCTAAATATCCCACACAGTTACGCGGCCAGAAAATGTCTTTAAAAAAACCATATCCACTCTAGTAGTGGATATCCACTCTAGTAGTGCACCGACTTTTTGCAAACCACATATTCTCCAAGTCGTATTATCATATGACCACAACACTCCTAATCGTCATTGACACCTTCGGACCAAAGATCGCGCCAAACAGTGACACTTTCTGGATGTACTGACCTCTCTTTAATTACCTGTGGATTTTCCAAACCCCAACATGCTCAACTAGTGAACAATTGCCGTCCACGGTTTTTTTTTTTTTTTTTTTGTTCAAGCTCCAATTCCACTTATCTCCGAATTTGTAAATGGTCATATGCTTTCAGTTTTTGCGTGAGCTGGATGTAGGTGTAGATCTAAATGCCAAATATGCCACAATATGTTGTAGGACAGTCCAATTCCTAAACGCGGCGAACAATCGAAACATTGGGATTTTCGGCAACATTTCACTTACAGCGGCGATATTTTCAGCGAAATGAGTTAAACGTTGATGCGCAGGCCTTAGAATATTTGTAACCGCTCCGGTCTCTTCAAATTCCTCCTCAATTTTGGCAATTGTTTGAGTGCTCTTAAAGTACGATGGTCAATAGTAGACTTTCGATTGCAAAGACAAAATGCTTAACAACTAAGATTGACAAAAGTCGAATTCCAGTTCCATTCTTTTGAAATCACAAAACGAATAACTTTGTATATCTTAATGGTTAGATATGGGACAATTCCAATTTCTTTTTTTACTGCAAATATATGATGTACCACATTTTGAGGTGGAGTGTAACAACTAATGTGACTTAAATTTTGAACTGCGATTTTTTGGAGGATGAAACTAATCTTTACAGACCATTATACCCCTAGGCGTATTACAAATATAATATATCTTCCAATAAAGCTCATACGCCCCTTATTCGGTATATATATTTCATATTTTATAAAATACTTAATGCATACTTAATGCACCATAATGGAGAGTAGTAAAGTCGACGGGTCCGACTATATGATACCCTTTACCACTTTGGCTACATTCAAGATATAGATCCTAATAGACCTCGCATTTTTGAAGGACCATTGGCATGAAATTGGACTAAATTAAATATGTGTTCTGAATATATATATATATATATATATATGATGACTTAACCATTTCAGTCTGTCTGTTGTAATCACTCTAGTCTCTAAACAAATTGAGATAGATCGCCAAAAGTTTGCATAGAGTTGTGTTTTGTCTGCAGGCAGGTCAAGTTCGAAGATGAGCTATATCAGCCCACGCTTAGGAATTGCCCCCATATAAGGGTATCCCCTACAACTCGATAATGTGGGGTCTTGAGTGCGCTCCTTATGCCCTGAAATTTGGTACAATGGGTTCTCATTGGGTAACAAATGTCTTTACAAAAAATTATAAATATAGGTCGACTTTTTTCTGGTAGCCCCCATATAACGGTACCCCCCCCCCCCCCAATTTTAGATATTTTGAGGTGCTTGGCCGTGCTTTTCAACCGAATCCGCTGAAATTTGGTAAAATGGGTTATTATTGTGTATATTAATCTAGATACAAGTCCTCGGTAGGCTATAGGTTAGTACGTTGTGGAAAATTTTGAGTCAATTGGCCTAAATTTGACTCGTTGGTGCTGTATAACGCTGAACCGATGCATAGAAGCACTTTCTGAGTTGAGTGAAAATGGTGCACCAAAGTCTCTATATATCTTTCGATTTGCACAAAATATGGTATAGCGTACTGAATTAAGACTAGAATGATGTGTGTTAGGTTTCCTGAAAATCGGTTCAGATTTAGTATAGCTCCCATATGGCTTGTTACAGAACGGTTGTTCCATAAGCCGAGCTTAAAGAAGATTTCCAAGCGCGTCGATCTCCAAGTTGAAACACCATGTTCAAAGATATTGTTTTCTACTTGGTCTTTCCATCTAATACGTGGCCTTCACCTTCTTCGTGAGCCATCAGTAGGCTCGCTTTTATATGCCTTTTGAGCTGGGGTATTCTCATTCATTCGCACAACATGGCCTAGCCACCTTAGTCGCTACAGCTCATTCGACGCCAATATTCACCATCAACGCAGATCGGCCCTTAGATCTTTCGGAGAATTGTTCTTTCAAATACCCCAATAGCTGCCTCATCTGCTTGCACAAGTAGCCATGCATCAAATCTATATAACAGCATGGGTAGTATCAGCGTATTGTAAAATGTGAGTTTGGTCTGGTGGGCGGTAGTCTTTTTTCTAAACTGCTTACTTTGACCATAATAGCATCTGTTGGCCATCACAATCCTTCTCCGAATTTCAAAACTGATGTCATTCGTTTTATTTATAGCGGTACCAAGGTGTATAAAATCTTTAACTACCTCGAAGCTGTAGTTTTCAAGTTCCACAGTTGGTCCGAGTCTACTGGACGTCTTGTGCGTTGATACCATCAGCTTGTTCTTCTCTCCGTTTACTGCCAGACCCACTTTGGCAGACTCTTTCTTAATTTGTTCAAAGATTGCCGCTCGCAATGTTTGACCCATTATATCGATGTCATCAGCGTGGGCGAGTAACATGTGTTGTTTGGTGTACAGAGTTTCTGTTCACCTTTGCATCTCGTATGACCTTTTCCAACAGGATGTTAAAAAGATCACACGACAAACTGTGACCTTGTCTGAATCCTCGTTCGATATTGAAGTGCTCCGATAGGTCTTTTCCGACTTTAACTGCTGACATTGTGTCACTTATAGTTATCCTTCAGAGCCGTATTAATTTTGCAGGAATGCCAAACGCAGACATGGCTTTAAACATGCGTTGAATTACCTGTGGAATGATGTGTGACACGTTTCGTGAAAATCGGTTCAGATTTACATAATGCTTCCATATGTAATTTCGATTGGTTTTATGTAAATGGTGCAGCATAGTTCGTTATATCCTTCGATCTGCGCCGAAATTTGGCATAGCGTAATTTATCGAGCCTAGAATGAAGTGTGCGAAGTTTCGTGGTATGAAGTTTGTCCGATTGACACGACCTAGCTTCCATATATAGCAGGCCTAGCTTCCATATATATTTGGAATGGGTGTCTGATTGAGATTAAATTTTTAACAGTGCGGCATATCGAATAGCGTGTATCAAGTTTGGTATAAATCGATTTCCATACATTTGTCCCATTATACGCAAACGACTCTAAATCTGCCCGAATGAAGTTAAATATAGCATAGGTTGCAAAAAAGCATGAGAATGTTCCTTCGAGTGAATATTGACATGAAATTGTTAGGATATACATGTTCAATATACCCAAAGTGGTGAACGGCATCATACAGTCGGCCCAGTCCGACTTTACTGCTTTCTTTACTTGCTTTATTTATGTTTTTAATAATAATTTTTACTAATTTTGTAAAAGTGTGTCTAAAGCTATGACAAATCAATAAGTTTGAAAGTGCAGAATTAGGCGAATCCATAAAGAGTAAAGGAATTAGATTTTCTTTAATAACATGTGTTTTCGATAATTTTGTTGTGTAGAATAACTTAATGGGTCCATTTTGTTTGTCAAATGGCATACCAATTGAATTAAAGGTGCTTCTTTAGTTACGATACACAGTTTATTACAGGAAAAACATTTTGTCAGTAGTCTACATCAATCGGATAATAAAATATATGCGGCCGGGTGGCATCTAATTCAATCTGTTGTTCCGGTTACAACTTATCGAAATCAACATTATAGATGAACTCAAATGTATTCTTATTAGCACCCAGTTTCGTAGACGGTCTGGTGTAATACGTATTACCGATTTAAATATATCGTAATGGAATTTTATTACAATTGGAATTGGATCTCCACACAAATCCACCAAGATGATTGGTCAAAATAACTATGGACATATCCTAATTTATTTTGCAAGTTACGAAATAAATGCCCGGACAAAGTACCCCGCTGTGTAGCATAGGTCCCAGTTCATTAAATTTCTATAAAACAACATTAAATAATTCATGTATATATTACTTTTTATTTTGTCAGTCAACAAGGAGTTGGTGACAATTATAGCGACATCAAAAGCAAATAAAACACTTCTCTGTTGATGGCCATTAACCAAGTCCCATTAAGTTGTATACGCGTATATTAGCTCTCTTTAACACATTGCCGCCATAAAAAGCTTTCGAGAAGGTGTTTCACTACCACAAAAGTTCACGGAATTGAAACAAATGCTGAATGGAAATTCCAAGAACAGACGAGAAATGGAATGAGTAACATCTTAACTTATTATAGCAAAAGTTGTTTGTATACTATAATTATAGCAAGTTATGGGAAAGTAAATTGTTATTGCAGGCGAAATATTCTATAAATTTTCTGCTATAAAAATTGCTTATCATGTAATGAATGCCATAAATTTACATTAGATAAATTTTATCTGATTTACATTTCGTGTGTGCCCTTTTGACTTCACACCCTTTGTTGTTTACCTTCTATATAGCATTTATTTTTGTTGTTGTTTCCTTTGCAATTTTATATTATTTAACTACGACTATTTTTCACAATTTTTCCATTACTACTTTCCCCCCTTCCTCTATCTACCACCCTTCCAAGTGTCCTTTTGTTACAAAATCACACAATTTTCCGTTTTCTTGTCACCATTTTAATTTCAATTTAATTCAATTACTTTCAAAAGCGAATTCATTGCGTAGCAGTTTTATCGCAAGAAAAGAACTCGTGTCAATTACAGGAGAGAAAAAATCAAAATGCATTTGCTATAGAGAGCAAATAAGAAACACAAAGTAATGGTAAATCAGTGATTTGTTTGTCACACAGTTTTTAAAAGTAAAATTGCAATCTCAGCAGGTGGTTCGAAAGGAATGTGAGAAATGGAATATAATCAAAGGTGGGGGTTATCTATATATATAAAATAGAAAAAAAATGTTTGTATGTTACCGATAGACGCAAAACCGCTGAACAGATATTAATGAGATTTACACAGTATGTCATGACATGCCCTGAAAGTAACATATGCTAGATAAACTTTAATAATTCCGCGTGGATGAAAAGTTATATCCACAATAGTGAACATACCTCAAAATTTCTGAACATGTAATATGGGTATATCTTAAGAACGGTTACAGATACCGTCTTCAAAATCTGTCTGAATAACGTAGGCGTATATACAAATCATCCATACAAAAATGAGCGCGGTACGATAGGAGATAAATGCACTCCCCGTTGTACTTAAATAATCTACATATAGAGAATAAAAAAGTTTTGTTTAAAGAGTCAAAACCTGCTAAACAGATTTTACTGAGATTTTTACAGTACCTCATGCCATCCGATAGAAGTAACATAGATTAGATGAAATTCTAAAATTCAGCGTGGATGCGGACTTATAGCATCAAAAGCAATCACACATATTAAATAATATACCTATTCTATTCTTATAACATAAGAAGGATTACAGATTTCCACTTCAAAATTTCTCTGACTATCATCCTTACAAATACGCATTATCCCTATAAAAATTGGCGTGGTACAATGGCTGTAATGTACTCCCCATTGCATTACATCTATCTATACATATGAAATAGACAAAAAAAATCGCTGAATATACTGCACAGAAAATTTCGCAGTCAGTCATACCATCGCATTGAAGTAAGATAGGCAAGATGAACTTCCAAAATTCCGGGATGTCGATAGCATTAGCAGTCAGCCAAATCAAGAACTTTCGACTCATAATTTTTGGTCTATTATGACATTATCAGTAATGATAATAACCACCAGTTCAGTAATTCCACTAACGTCTGCTGTTTTTTATTTATCAATTATCATCACATATTGGAATAAAAATTGTGCAAACTGAAAAAATTATAGACATTACAATTTTTACATTTTGTCAGTTTGTGAAAAAAACATTTCAATTTTGAAATTTTTTTGAATTTTAATAATTTTACCATTGTTGGAGAAAATGACTATAAATTCAATGAAAGTATGCATCAGCAATATATGAGATAAGTCTAAAAGCAAAATGCGGATTGGGGATACAAAGTTATAAAACAAAATGTGTCCATTACCAGAAATTAAGTTTAGTTGACCAAACGGATATGGCTAAACTATTATTGCGATGATGTATAGATGCAACGACTAACTAATTCGAGGTTTCTTAAAAATACTAAGATATCTACAGCTAAGACCAATAATCCATTCAGGTTCGGTAATGCATTCTTTTAAAAACCTTTTTAGGCTATGAAACAATAAAAGATACAAATTTCAAACTTAACTAGCATTATACAGCAGGGATCTATGCTATATTATTCAGAGACAGAAAGGCATGCCAACCATATGGGAAACAGCTGAGAATACAGATATAAAGTTTGATGGAAATAGAAATGAAGGATTGTATTAGTTTTTGCACGATTAATGAATGTGTGGTTCTATTGCAACTGATTAAGACACGCCGAACCAAATTTGGTTTCAATATTGCCACTTTTAGTCAATGATTATTTAAAAGTTATTTTTTTTTTAATCTATTGAATCGAATCAAATATAATCAAATACAAATTACACTACGAAATGTCTAAAGTCGAACAGTAATGTTTGAATTTGTGGCTCTTATAATACCTATATACTGCCTAGCAATACATATTTAACCATTTTCAACCCCATGTTGCAGTAAGTTTGGCAGAAGGTCAAATAGTAGCTTTTAAACTAAATAAAAAAGTTTTCCACGTGAACTATCCTATGTCAATCACTTTAGTAGGGGCAGCGAAGCGCCACGGGTTCGGCTAGTTTTTTTATAAAAACTGAAAACGCTTTAGGTACGACTAGGTAGAAATATTTGTAGTAGAAAAGTCATTATGTTTGGGTGCCAAACTTTGTATAACCTACACCATGGGTAGATACTGACAGTTACGTGAACTTTTGAGGGCCTATATTGTAATTGAGGATATTCAGACCCCACTGCGAATACAAAATATCCTATAAAGTCCATATTCAAACATGACCAGCCTACATAATTCTGTGCAACGATATCTCCAAGAATATCTTGGATAATAGGAGCAAACTAAAGTTGTATAAAAAGAAGAAATATAATAAGGTTGACTGTATAATACCAAAAACAGACGGAGCCGCCTTATGATACCTTACACCACTTTGGGTGTATAGAATATGTGGTCCGATGATTCGTAATCCATCCAAAATACCGACATGTACATAAAATCAGAATAATTCTTAATCTAATGTTTTTCTATGGTCAATATTTATACCGTTTACCACACTGTGTACAGGGCATTATGTCTTTGTGCACATGTTTGTAACAGGCAAAAGGAAGCGACATAGACACATGGTTCCTTTTGATAATATGTATAGAATCACTTTCTAAGTCGATTTATGCATGTCCGTCTGCCTGTCCATGTTAAATTTTAAACAAAGTACAGGTGGCATTTATGATCCGAATTGGATGAAATTTGGCACAGCCCATTTATTTGGCTCAAGGATTTAGATATAGCTGCCATATATATTTTCGTCCGATTTGATGTAAACGGTGCACCAAAGTCCTTATATATCATTCGATTTTCACGAAATTTATCATAGCCTAATTATAAAGGTCTGGAATGGAATCGGTTCAGATTTAGATATAACTCCCATATACATTTTCGTCCCATTTAATGTAAATGGTGCAGCAAAGTCCTTATATATCTTTTGATTTGCACGAAATTTGGCATAGTGTACAGATTTATGTCTATAATGATGTGTGTCAAGTTTCGAGAAAATCGGGTCGGATTTATATATAGATCCCATATATATTTTCGTCCGATTTAAGGTAAATGGGACTCCAATGTCCCTATATATATTTCGATTTCGGCATAAGGTACTGAATTAGGTCCATAATGATGTAAGCTAAGTTTCGAGAAAATTTGTTCAGATTTAAGTATACCTCCCATATATAGATTTGTCCAATTTGAGGTAATTTGGGCTCCATAGTCCCTATATAACTTTCAATTTGCACGAAATTTTGCATAGTGTCCTGAATTGAATCTATAATGACATGTGTCAAGTTTCGAGAAAATTGGTTCAGATGTAGATATAGCTCCCAAATATATTTTCGTCCGATTTAAGGTAAATAGTACACTAAAGTCCCTATATATCCTTCGATTTGCACGAAATTTGTCATGGAGTACTGAATGAAGTCTAGAGTTATGTGTGTTAAGTTTCGTGAAAATCGGTTCAGATTTAGATATAGTTCCCATATATATTTTCTTTCAATTTTATGTAAATGGTGCACCAAAGTCCATATATATCATTCGATTTGCACGAAATTGAGTCTAGAATGATGTGTGGTAAGTTTCGTAAAAATCGGTTCAGGTTTCGATGTAGATCCCACATGTACATATATATTCGTCCGATTTTGCATAAATGGTGCACCAAACTCCTAGTGTTTGTCCGATTAACGCGAAATTTTGCACAACGTATCACATTGAGACTTGAATGACGTTATTGCGTTTTGTTGAAATTGGTGCAGATGCAGTGATAGCTTCCATATGTATTTCGGCACTTACCGAATAGCGTTTATTAATTTTGCCATAAATCGTTTTCCATAAATTTGTCCCATGATACGCAGACGACTCTAAATTTGCCCGAATGAAATTAAATTTATTATAGGTTGAAGAGAGACTTGAGTGAAGGGTATCATATAGTTGGCCCAGTCCGACTTTACTACTTCCCTTACTGGTTTAAAATATTTTACGGGATAGCACTGGCTTATCTTCTTCTGAATATTATTTCTTAAAGCTAGCATAAGCTTACATTTTTATACCCTTCACCACACTATTTGAACACGAACATGTGGTAGTATGTTTAAAATATAAAGCAATAACATTGTACCCATATAAATGTCCCAATCGACATAAGGACTGTAAATGCACACCACGTGGTGGAGAGTATCAAAATATCGACCCGACTGAACATAACGACTTTTTAAATTATTTTAATAAATATTTTTCATGGGCTGTTTTTAGCGTTCCTTGAAGGTGTGGGTTTGACATATACCTCATAAGTAGGTTGACATAAAATTATAATTGGTCTGTTTCAGCAATATTTTTGATTTCTCCTTTATAAATTTGAAAAGTTTTAGCAGGTTTTGTGAATAGGAAAAGACACATTGTTTATCCTGTAACCTGACTAATTTATATATATATATATATATTCCTCTTTCACAGAAAAACTTGTTTATTTTTGTTTTGGTCATCCTTAAGCAACCATAGCATCTCTAAGTTATTTGTAAAGTTATGTGCCCAGAAGCAGTTAACAACTTTTATATTTAAAATATTTGTTGTTAGTTTAAAGCTAACCTCAATTCGAAGAAGAAATTGTTATGGTAACTTCTAGGTATGAAACCAAAAATCCACAAATTGTTAAAAAGAAGTTGGATGCCTGTTCGTCCATCCGTATGTCTATGTAGTTTGTAAAGAAAGTTTAGATCGCATCTATTATCGGAATGAGATGGTAAATAAATATAATCAACATGAGTATGTATGTTGTTGATTAATAAAAACTGTTTCATACGAGTTAATATACCACATTTAATGCACCTTCGACAAGAAAATGCATACTTTAGTGGCACTACAAGCTTATCCAATCCTTAGAATCCTCTGGAGTTGACCAGGCTATCATAAAGAATAGATGTATAAACTGTGGCCTACAAGGCATAACTAACTAGACAAATTAGGGCATGGAACACCTCTCTTAATTATCTCTTTAGGACCTTATCTCAGAGGAGGTTTTGAACCAGACGACGTTATAATACTATTGTGGGAAAGACTCCTAAATGCAACCTTTAATTGTGCGGAGCCTTAACGTGAATCCGGACAAGACAGAAATATGACTTCTCACCTCAAACTAAACGGGAAGACTTAATACAGCAACGGCCAACAAAGCCCGCTGATGCCTTTCTTCAGAAGTGCTGTAGGCTCTAAATTCCTATTTCAATCCCAAGATGTATATGAGCTTTATTAGACCACTTTTAACATACGCGTCCCT
The DNA here is from genome assembly GCF_032173495.1 of Musca vetustissima. Classification (NCBI taxonomy): domain Eukaryota; kingdom Metazoa; phylum Arthropoda; class Insecta; order Diptera; family Muscidae; genus Musca; species Musca vetustissima. Next base: position 21,995 of record NW_026882872.1, read on the forward strand.
AGTCGGTTTGACAGCAACGGACAAAAATGTAATGTAAAATCACAAACGAGGACTTTGAATACTATATTGCTGATAAATCCAATTAATATTCAAATAAAATATGATACGACAGTCGCAGCTTAAAGATTTAAATTCGGAGTCAGACCGAACACCTGAAAGACTAAGTCTAACAAAAAGAAATCCGCTAACTGTCAGATATTCGCACAGGACGTCTCATTCTGCAGCCATATTAACATAAGATTGGGTGCAAGAAAAGCAGCCAAAAATGGGTTATTCATGCAATTTAGTATTTCTAACTAATTTCAGTACAACTTTATTTGGAATATTCTTCCATTCACATCAGATTTCCTGCCAAAACTAATCTAAATTCACGATTGACCCCAAATGATAATTTGGAATGAGATCGGATCTTTGTGTTGGCCACTGCGTTAATTTGCTCACCAAGATATTCTGTCACGATTTGAACGCCGCTCTTCTAAATTAATTCTTCTACAGGATAGGCGTTCATATCTACAAAATACGATTGATATAAATCAACAAAGCAATTAATAGACTTCTTTCATTATAATAAAATGATTTTTTTTTACTTCGGTCCAAGTTCCACAAGATAAAACCACCCCATACCATAACGTGTTGTTCAGTGTGTGTCCGTGTACGTAGAAATAATTTTACCTCGACTTTGTAGTTTTTCGATAATGCTGATTCTTATATTTGTGTTAAGGTTTGTTGAATATTGTTGCCATATATCCGATTCCATCTAAATGGTGTACCAAATTGGAACTAAACAAGTAAAAAAGTGTCAGCCTATGGTTTGCTGAGGTCTGAGTAATAACGCACATGTTTTATTATTCGCTGTATATAATGTATATTTTGATAAATGTTTCGGAAAGTGGACGAAAGGGGCCCATCTTCGAATTTTATCTAGGCTTTGTAAAGATAATATGTTATGCAAGGTTTGGTTCAAATTTAACAATAAATTCGCTTGAAATTGGATTTATACATATATAAGATTAGTACACTTTGTGGGGTAGGTACCAGAAGGAGTTGACCAATGGGTCTCATCTTCCTATTTGATCTAGGCTTGGGAAAGTTAATAAGTTGTATAAAGTTTTGTTCAAATCGGATAGTCCGTTCGTATGATATTAAATTAATTTTTTTGCACAATTTTGACCATTGTGTACCAGAAGGAGTGGACCGAAATACTCCATCTTCGAATTCGAACTAAGCTCGGAAGAAATACTACGATTTGCAGAGTTTGGATGAAATCGGCTACTCTCTTCGAGTTAACACTCGTGCGAAACAGCCGGCCAGACAGACGGACGGACATTTGTAAATTCACTCCAAATTGTCTAAAACGGATCTAAGAAACATGGGGTCTGCAACCAATATTTCAAAGTGTATACACACTCATTATCCATAAGGCTGAGGGTATTAAAATAAATCAGACTTTTACTAACATAACATAATAATGATAAAATTGGAAGATAATAGTCTCACCTTCAACCATATTGGCTGTAATTTAATATTTATACCCTTCACCACACTGTGGTACAGAGTATTATGTCTTTGTCCATATGACAGCAAATGAGCTGCAAGACAGGCATAACTAAAAAACGCTTTTTCAGAAAATTCGTTTAAAGTTTTCAATTTAAACAGGCAAGAGATACTCATATAAATTTTTTAAACAAAATGAGATAATCGTGTATCAATAACTCGAAAATCACTCTTTTGCAGAAAATGAGCGATATGATTCCTTTTGAGAATATGCATAGAATCACTTTCTGATTCGATTTATGCAGCTCACTTATTTGGCCCAAGGACGAACTCTATTGAAATTGGAGAAAATCGGTTCATATTTAAATATAACTCAAAATATATGTTGGTCTGATAAATTGGGTAACTTGTGCACAAAAATCCCAAGGTTTGTCCGATTGCAACAACATTTTGCGCAACATACTGAATTAAGTACAGCTTGACATCTGTGAAGTTTCCATTAAAATCGGTTCAGATTTAGATATAGCTGCCATATATATCTTCGACCGATGTTACGTATATGGAGCAACAAACACGAAAAGTTGGTCCGTTTGCACCAAAGTTTTGCACAAGATACTGAATTAAGTGCAAATCGACATATGAGAAGTTTTATTAAAATCGGTTCAGATTTACCCACCTTTAAGGGAATCACCACCACCCCACCCCCCATTCTATATTTTAATTTTTCAAGATTTTCAATGGTAAATCAAAACCAATGCTTGTTAAGGTTTGTAACTTTGCACACATATATTTGAAGATTTAAACAGGAAGAAAAATAATTTACAAAAAAATTTTGTTGTTGTTTTTTTTGATCAAAGAAAAGTCCTTATTTTTGATGGCGGGCATGATAACTCCTCACTGGAACATCGGAATCCGAACTCTTTATAAGAGTACATGTCTGGCTCTCGTATGAACTAGGATTATTGACTTCGCTCTAAAATTAACAAAATGGCGGACCTTTGAAAAAATATTTTTGGAAAATCGCCGATTTTTGACCAAACACCAAGTTACAAAATAAGGAAGATCTTCACCGATTGGCTTTATCCTAGTTCATACGAGAGCTATACACTCCCAGAGAAACGTGTCAAAATTTGGAAATTTTACTTGAAATTTTGTAGGGACATTCTTTAATCAGTGTAGATTCGAATTAAATCAAAAAAGTTTTTGACACCGAGAATGGGGGGGGGGGGCTTAAGTATACCGATCGTCATATCTCAACTAGCTGAGTCGATCTATACATGTGTGTCCGTCCGTCCGTCTGTCCATTATAATTTGTAAACACGATAGAGGCCACAGTTTTTTTTTTTTTTTTTGTTTTGAGTCGAACTATAGGCCACAATTGAAAGCCCAACATCACAACATAACCCACGAGAATCTGGCCAAGTACAGCCCTCGTCTACAGAATATTAGTAATATATGTTGACCTTTAGTCAGGTTTCAAGTTAGATTCTCGAGGAAGTTGTGTAGGGTGTTATATGGTCGGCCCCTTCCGACTATACTGCTCCGCGCACTGGTTTTAAATTTTCTTACCACTTTTTTTACGTTTGATGAGCCATTTTGAAATCATTTTATTAGATTTTCAAAATCTGACTTCAGATTTATAATTAGTGGCCATAGCTCTACAAAACGCTTCAAAAATAATTTTCTTTTTTATACCCTTCACCACACTGTGGCACAGGGTATTATGTCTTTGTGCATATGTTTGTAACAGGCAAAAGGAATCGAGATAGACCCATGGTTCCTTTTGAGAAAATGAATAGAATCACTTCCTGAGTCGGATTACGCATGTCCTCCGTCCATGTATTTTTGTTAAAAAAGTACAGGTCGCATTTATAATCCGATTTGGATGAAATTTCGCACAGTTCACTTATTTCGCCCATTGGAAAATGGAGAAAATCAGTTCAGATTTAATGTAAATGGTGTACCAAAGTCCCTATATGTCCTTCGATTTGCACGAAATATGGCATACTGTACTGGATTGAGTTTAGAATGATGTGTGTAAAATTTCTTGAAAAATTTCTTCAGATTTAAATATAGCTCCCATATATAGTTTCGCCTTATTTTAGGTAAATGGTGCACCAAAGTGCCAGAAAATCATTCGATTTGCTCGAATTTTGGCATAGCGTGCTGAATTAAGTCTAGAATCGGTTCAGATTAAGATATAGCTCCCATATATACTTTCGCCCGATTTTAGGTAAATGGAATGCCATAGTCCCTATATATCTTTCGATTTGCACGAAATTTGATATAGCGTACCTTAAATGAGTCTAGAATGATGTGTGTAAAATTTCTTGAAAATCGGTTCAGATTTAGATATAGCTCCCATGTTGAAAAGTAGAAGTACTCCTAGGATAGTTTTCTATAAAAGAACAGCAACGTTTATTATTAAGGGTTGAAAACAGACTGTGAAAAATTTTCAATACAATGAAATATCTACACCTATTTCAATGACAATACATATTTATAAAAGTCATGGCTACTTAAATGAATTTCAATAAGTAGAAATTGTTTAAGTTGTTTCAAATATATTCATAAATATTAACATCCCATATATAGTTTCGCTCGATTTTAGGTAAATGGTGCACCAAAGTCCCTGAAAATTATTCGTTTTGCATGAATTTTGGCATAGCGTACTGAATTGAGTTTAGAATGACGTGTGCTAAGTTTCCCATATATAGTTTCGCCCGATTTTAGGTAAATGGTCCCTACATATATCTTCCGATTTGCACTAAATTCGGCATACCGTACTGGATTGAGTCTAGAATGATGTGTATAAAATTTCCTGGAATTCGGTTCAGATTTAGATAGAGCTCCCATATATAGTTTCGCCCAATTTTAGGTAAATGGTGCACCAAAGTCCCCGAAAATCTTTCGATTTGCACGAATTTTGGCCAGTTTCGTTGAAATCGGACCATATTTGGATATAGCTTTCATATCTATTTTCATTCCATTTTAAGTAAATAGTGCACCAAACTCTTCATGTTTGTAATATTGACATGCAATTTTGCACAACGTACAAAATGGAGCATTTTGATATTTGTTTTAAGGGGACCCCCCCATTCTCGGGGTCAAAATTTTTTTGATTTAATTCGAATCTACACTAACTCAAGAATGCCTCTACAAAATTTCAAGTGAAAATCTCAAGAACTGTTGAAGATATAGCCGATTTATTGTGTCAGCATCAAACTTTAAACGCGTTTTTCTCCTTTGCGAATGGCGGGCACGATAACTCAAAAACTAATAACCCAATCAATTTCAAATTTTTACACGTTTCTCTGGGAGTGTATAGCTATCGTATGAACTAGGATAAAGCCAATCGGTGAAGATCTTCCTTATTTTTTACCTTGGTTTTTGGTAAAATTTCGGCGATTTTTCAAAAATATTTTTTCAAAGGTCCGCCATTTTGTTAATTTTAGAGCGAAGTCAATAATCCTAGTTCATACGAGTACTCTTTCTAACACCGTTGGAATTTTCGGATTCCGATGATCCAGTGAGTAGTTATCATGCCCGCCATCAAAAATAAGGACTTTTCTTTAATTACAAAAAACAACAACAAAGCATAAACAAAAATTTTTTGTAAATTATTTTTCTTATTTTTTAAATCTTCAAATATATATGTGCAAAGTTACAAACCTTAACAAGCATTGGTATTGATTTACCAGCCCATTGAAAATCTTGAAAAATTAAAATCGAGAATGATTTATGAAAATGATTTACATAATTTTTTCTCATTGTAACAAACGAATGGCATGTTTATGGATTGATCTAAGTCGGTTCACATTTAGATAAAGGTCATATATATTAGAGTATACAATTTCAGTATGCAAGGGTATCATATAGTCGGCCCCGTCCGACTTTACTACTTTCCTTACTGGTTTTGTTTTTTTTATATTCTCCCAAGAAGCCATTGCTTCTATACAAAAAACCTTTCATACCCAAATGTCTCTTGTATCAAAGCGAAGTACTTAGCTGACCAACGACATAAACTGCATGAGAATTTCACTGGTGCCTCACTTCGAGGTTAACAAGGCATTTACACACCACACCACACCTTTCCCACTGTTGTGTGTTGTCACATTGCGACAAATGCACACAACGACTTTGTTGGTGTCTTCAACTTCAGTAGTGTTGGCGGTTTATTTGGGATACCATTTGTATTTTGTTTTTGCAAAATAGTCAGGCTGAATCCCAGTTTTCCTAGTAAAATTTAAAAAAAGACCGTTTTTTTCGATGAAATTTTATTTTTGTCCATTATTTTCTTATATTGAGATATTTAAAGGTTTGGGTTTAATATGTTTCAAAAATATTGTTAAGTGGCATGTATATTGTCTGTGGGTTTGTTCCCTTAAACATAATAGAATATATAACGTAATATATTTTGTAAACTTTGTTTCCCAGGCTATTTCCCGGCTTAACACATATTGTCTATGGTTTCACGATTTTCTCGATTGATTTTTGAGTTAATGATCTCCTACAAGTTATGTAGGCTATTCTGTAACTTTTTAACAAAATTCGACATTGTTTATTTTACAACAATTTCATTTGTTTGTTTTGTTGTTTTTACAATAACAAAAGAAAAGTAAACAATATCGAATGTTGTTAAAAGTTACAGAATAGGCCTACTGGATTGGGTTAAGATCAGACGGGATACAATCAAAATCATAATTTCCAAACATAACTCATGTCTCCTATCCATATCTTCCAATATAGACTATCACTATGCATTAACCCCATTGCCCTAATGTTTTCTATTCCTGCAAATGACGTACTGTTCATAAACAACAAAAAAACTCCAACATTGTTTACAAACAATAACCGGCATCAAAATACACAAAAAAATAATATATATTAAACGCCAAAAATATTCAAAACTAAGTTAATTGAATTCCATTTAGTCGTTAATCCAGAAAAGCTTTTAAAAACTTTTTTCGCTCTCTCGTCCTAGCTGTTCATTACAAAGTAAACGAACAGCAGCAGCAACAACAAACAACAAATTAAAACAAAAAATATGAAATATTTATACAATCCTAAAGGAAAATATTTACATTAATCTCATCATTAAAAGCTGCTAGGAAAACAAAACAGACAGTGTTTTGCTGATGAAGCGAGAACTTTTTTGTTAGCGAAAACAACTCCATTTTTATGCACTGCCAAGTTAGTTGGTTGACTGGCTGGCTGGATGGTGAATTGATGCATAGTTTCTTTTTTGGAGTGGCGTGGCTTGACTTGTGTGCAGTTCCTATGGAGCAAAGTGCAGGCAGGCAGGCTGATTGTCTTCTGTTGGCTATACAAGGAGAAGGAGTAGCATAGTGCATTGCTTCTATTTTGCGATATTTAACACATTTATCTTGAAGACACATTGGACAGGCGTTACTTTTACCACTTCGAACGAGGAATGAAGTCTTAAAGTATCGTTGATAAAAAAGTGGAATTTACACACTATGTAAATAAATATATTTTTTTTAATATGGACATTTTCTTGCCCTATTATACCGTAGAAAGATGGGTGGCGTAGGGGATGATAGGTACCATGCAACGGATCGGATTGGCTTTAGCATGGCTTATCTTGGTCCCTCTTTCATCTCAATTGTGAACACTGACCTCCAGGCGATATCATCAGGGTTAACTATTTTCATTACCCATTGAAATAGTGAGCTGATAAGTGCCGCGAGCTCACCCAAAAGAACTATAAAAATGGGTTGAGACGTCGGGTTAGTTGCCCACACTCGGAAAAAATGAATACTGTATAAAAGCAACGAAAACGAAAACCAAATCCCCGTAATGTTGACGCCCCTCGCAAACGTATAAAGGAGCACGATCTGCTAATCTGCACTTGGAATGTGGGCAAGTTGTACATGTCAGGCACAGTTTTCGCTTTGACGGATGTACTCAAGAAGTACAGTGCCGATATTATTGCCTTACAGGAAACGCGATGGAAAGGGACTGGCGAAAGTAAATTAAACCTTTACGCACTGTATTATAGTTGCCATGAAACAAGACATAAATTTGGATGAGGATTTATGGTTAACAGGAGAATAAAAGACCTCGTCTCCAGATTCACTCCAGTAGATGAGCGAATTGCTATAATCCGTATAAAATCGAAATTCTTCCACATCAGTCTCATTTGCGCCCATGCTCCGACCGAAGACAAAGATGAGCAGACCAAAGACATATTCAGCGAGCCCCTGGAAACAGCATATGATAGCTGCCCCGACCATGACATTAAAATTCTGCTCGGATATTTTAATGCAAAAATCGGAAGGGAAACTATTTTTGGCTCCACCGTGGAAAAATTCAGCCTCCATGAAGAAACATCAGACAACGGCATGAGGGATTTCTCCCGATCGAACAACGAGAAATCAGATCGATCATGTTGTAATAGACGGAAGGCATTCGTCCAGTGTTTTAGACGTTCGATCGATCCGAGAAGCCAAGGTTCGCACTCGTCTTAATGTATCAGCAAAAGTGCAATCTAACACAAGTCAAGCAATCTAGTACGGAAACTCGGCTACCTGTTGTGCTGCAAACACAACAGGTAGCCGAGGCCTACTCCGCTTAACTTACCTACCTGCGTGACGAAAGCACTTCTTGTCCCGATAATAGTATAGAAGCACAATGACAAGGAATTGCCCACTCCTACAAACTGCAGCAACACTTGGGTACCACAAACCACAGCCAAGAAACCCATGGTAAGACCAGGAGTGTCATAATGCTACTGATGTGAAAAACGCAGCGTATAGGGTAACCCTGCATGATAGGGCAACACGTAACATGATGAAGAATTATCGGGAGAAAAGGAGAGAGCAGAAACGTATTTTCAGAAAAAAAAAGAAAGAACAAGGAGCACGTGAGCGGGAGCAAATCGAGATGTACAGGAGTCAGAATGAAGTCCGAAAATTTTACCAACCGGTAAAACACCAAACCGAAGATGAAGATGAAAACTTGATGACAGATACAGACAACGTGTTGAGGATCTGGAAGGAGAACTTTGAAAAGCTTCTGGTATTAAATAGTAGCGGTATTAAATAGTAGCGGTATTATATAGTAGCGGTTCTGGGATATCCTCTTATCCCAGAACCGATAATAGATGACGGTATAGAGTGTATACCACCTAGCCAAGTTGAGGTCAGAATAGCAATCAATCGGCCGAAGAATAATAAAGCAGCAGGTGCCGGTTGGGTTACCAGCCGAACGATTCAAGACTAATGGTCAGATGCTACAATTTGAATAAAGGAATGCGTGTACAATGATTGAAACCTCTGTATACTGTGTCCTGTGCACCAAAAATGAGACAATATGATATGTGTCAACTATAGAGGAATTAATCGCCTTCACATCGCATGTGCTATCAAGTGAGCTGTGTGAATTACCAATGATGCTTCAGATCTGGCGAATACACCATATATCAGATTTTTACATTGCTCCAAATCCTGGATAAACACCGAAAAACATGTCGACTATAAAACCGCATTCAACAACTAAATCTGTTCAGAGGTGATTAAGGCCATGTCTGCGTTCGACAATACAGCAAAATTAATACGGCAATGCAGGATAACTTAGTGTTGGCTTACAGATGCTACTATGGTCTAAGTAAGCAATTCAGAATCAAGGCCACCTTTCGCCAGACCACTCATACTCTACAAGATGCGGATATTACCCGTGCTGGTGTATGGATCTGAAGCATGGGTACTTGCACAAACAGCTATTGGTGTGTTCGCCGTCGAATGAACCACGAGTTGTACCATCTTTTCTCGCACATCGACATAGTCAGGCGTATCGAGCCAAAGCGACATGTTGTGAGAATCGATGTGGATGCCCCAGCTCAAAAGTCATATAAAAACGATTCAACTGATGATTCAGGCAGAAGGGTAAGGCCACGAAATATCATGTGGAAGACAGCATTTCGAAACATGGTATTTCATATTGGAAAATCTATGCACAAGACCAACGCGACTGGAAATATTTTTTTAAGCTCGGCTTATGGAACACATATTTTGTCTCGAACCAGCTAAATGTGGTGTATGGACTCTAAAACTGCATTCGCGTCATATTGATATATAGTTTGGGTCCCTTCTCCCGTGTGAATTATATGTATTCCAGCTCGATATGAGCGAGATCTCTCTTGTACCGATGGACCTCTAACTCAGGACAGTGTAGGTCTCTCCTGATGTACTTGAGTGTGGAATCTTCTCCACGAGCAGATAGAAGGGATAGTTTCGGCGATAGAACCCAAGCAGATAAGACCTTCGCCTCCACATGTACCTGGCCACTATTGTCATAACGAGACACCCTGTCACTATTCGGCAGATTTTAATATTTTTCAAATATACATCGCTTACATTAGTCACATAGCTTACAACCCAACGGCAATACGGATAGTTTATGGTCAGAATTTGATTCGACCATAATGTTCAGTAAGAGTTTCATTTTGGCTATTCATGTGTGGAAAAGTGTCCTCATATTACTCAGATGAGAGAACTGTGCTAAATCAGCTAAATAGGCACTTAACTTTCCACATATGTAGATAATGGGATCTAACGTCATGAGGAAGAAGGTGGAGAGACTCTTTGCTACTGAACACAGAATTAAAATCCAGGCTTAACGATAGGTTGAGTACAACGGTTGTTCCTCTACCCAGGGTCCATTCAGTTCCTTTAAAATTACCATTGAGATTCCATACGGGTCACACTCTTCGGATGGCTTAACTTTCGGAATGACAGGCAGGATCTTAAGCGTCGAAGCACACTTCTGTTCGCTTTATCATTCTTGGGATGATCGATAATCTGTCGGTTTACGTAACTCGCGCACCTCTGGATCTTTCACGGTTACCTCGATAAATGTGATAGCCTTTTTGTTATCATTCCTTCCTGTATTCGTGTATACGCGCATACACGAATGGGCAAATGGACCAACCAATGACCAATGAAGGAACCAAGGTCCTCGGAGTCAGTCGTTGCATAGAACCTGCTGGCATGATATTAAATTTTGCTGAAATTGGCTGAGATTAAGTTAAAGCTAACATACGGAATTGAGTCTAGAATGACGTATCATCATATGCTTGGATCCGCCCGAAATTTGTCCTTTCCTTATAGGTTTATTGTGAGTTTTTCTTTTTTTTTAATTTGAAAGCCCATTCACCTTTTTTCCCAAAAACCGATCTACTTTGACGGCCAATGTATGTTTGGTATATAAAACAAACACTATTTTCCCATTACTTTTACAAATCCCCTAAAAAAGTTGTTGTAGAATTACAATCATGTCAAGGTGCCAAAAACTTCAGTAACGTCCAACAAAATAGTAACCCATTCCCTCCACCTCCGCTACACATAAAAACTCCCATCAAAAGAGGAAACCTTTGTTGGCGGTAACGGTAGCGGTAGCGAAAAATAACAGGAAACATGTCAGTAAATGTTTGCATAAAAGTTAAGCTTTTCACGTTTTTAGCTTAGCTATGTCGTATTTTTTATTTCCTTCGATTTTTTGTTGTTGTTTGAGTTTTGTTTTTGCAAATCAACAATAGCTAAATTGAAAATAGAAAAATAAAATGTGAATCATGTAGTAGTAGTGAACTATACATTGGTGAATATTTACGAGGTTTTTGTTACGAGGGAAGGTGGAAATCGATAAGAAAAAAATTAAAATTATTTATCCACGACAGAAAATAGATGCATCAGAGCAACAAAACAATGAAAGCACCAATTTATGATACTCTACACTACTTAACAATTTAAGGTATGAACATTTTCTATACATTAATTCTGTTGGAATACGACTTACTATCCGAAAACCTGGACGTATCCATTTACGGAGAATATACCTAGACTGATATAAGCCATTCTCGAACCTAATTTGACTAATAACATGCATGTGGTGATTAATGCACATTATTTAAAAAATAGAATGGCAGTTGAGCCTATCTGTATTAATATAACATCTGACGTATGGTTTATCTGACGGTGGCGGCATCACAGATATATTAAAAACCACCGTTATGTTGTACCAATCAGAAAGCTTGCAGAAGGTGCATTCTCTCCCTCTTGGTGGCGCACCAACAGTAGGGTCAAAACTAGAGATCGATTGACACTCAGCACCCGCGGTAGATATAATCGCTCAGGCTCGAATTTTTTTTACAATATTTGGAAATCAAAAATCTCGACTTGTGATTTTGAGAATATGGTTCAAGAAAATAAGGCCGAACATGTAAAAAAGCGTCCTGGAAACAGTCAGTTAACGACTATTATATATAAAAACAAAATTCAACCTTATAAAAAAATTCAATACCCTATCTCAAGTCCTTCAGAGTACAGCGTGATTACAGTAATAAGAATATATAATGTATAGGTTCGGGAATGTATTAATACCCTCCATACTATGGTTCCTTTTGAGAATATACATAGAATCACTTTCTGAGTCGATTTATGCATGTCCGTCTGTCCATGTTAAATTGTAAACAAAGTACAGGTCGTATTTATGATCCCACATGGATAAAATTTGGACAGGTCACATACCCAAAGACGAACCCTATTGAATTTGAAGAAAATCTGTTCAGATTTAGATATAGTAGAGCTGTAAAAACATCGATATTCCAAACATTAGATAGTTTCGATATTTCATTTCAAACTATCAATTGCTATCGATATTATCGGTAATTTTCCACTACTATTTGGGAATGAAAATGGCTGCAAATTTTGTGTTTGTTGACATTTTGCAGAAATATAAAGAAGAAACAAATAACACATTAAGAAGAAACTATTAATAAAACCACAAATGCGCAGAACTATTGATTCAAACAACAAATGCCGAATCGACAAATACAAAATCGACAAATCGGGCCCAAATTTCAGCTGTTTATGCATAATGTAGAACGATATAACCCATCTTCATATTCCTACTACCTCCTGACACAATTTCAGGTCTACTTCGATATTCTATCAGACGATTGTGTGATAACAACAGATGATGATTATTTAGAGGAGTTCCATATGGAAGGTATACAAAGTTAAGAATACCAGTATGGAAAGTGCAAAAGTCAAACTTAAAACCAAACATTCTAAACTAAATTACATACCGCTGTCCGCTGTTCCGCTGTCAAATTTAGTGTATTGCATTTTATTATGGATCCCATGTTTCGGGAGCTGCATCCTTTAAATATAGAACATGTTCATAATGATTGAAGAGGAGTCACGTCTTGAACTGGAAAATAGTGGTAAACAGGTTTACCACTTCACGTATTGAACTGGAAAATAGTGGTAAACAGGTTTACCACTATTTTCCAGTTCAAGACGTAACTCCTCTTCAATCATTATGAACAAGTTCTATATTTAAAGGATGCAGCTCCCAAAAAATAGGATCCATAATAAAATACAATACACGACAGACGAACTAGATCCCACGATACACGCAATTTTCCTACATTCGATCACCGACAACTTTGTGAGCATGCTATACAAAAAAGGAAGTCAAAGGTTCCTTTAAAATCCACAAATTTTCCAAGGACAAATTTGGCAGGCTATATTTCACATGTTTCCACGAGTCAATAATACCACTACCCTTGGTAAAGCTGAAATGATGCAAGGACGTCAATACAGTTTCCTAAGCATTGGAAGTAGTCTTATACTCCGATATAAGCCAGGATTACGCCTTCCTAATCAAGTTACTTAAGCAACACTACAACTCTGATACCTTTCTGGGTATTCCTATTGACTCGTGCAAATTTTCTCCAGTTATTCTCTGAGCTAAATTCTCCGCATTTGATCGCCTATCTGATATCGGTACTTCATGTGATAAATCGTTTAAAAAAGGCTAAATTGCAATGATGCAAAAAAGTTGTGAATACTATCGTGGTACTTCGAAAGTCATTTTTAAGATCATCTCAGTTGACGAATAATATGTGAGTCTTCTAACACGAGCCAAATATATGAAATATTTCTTGTTTGGCATAACATTCGGTATGGGTCAGCCCTGGCATGGCATCAAAAATCTCTTGTATTCTCATACATCAGAAAAAATATGCGTCATCTCAGGGTCACCAGATCTACGAAACATAATAAGAATCAATCCCATACTAACCTCTCATTTTTATATGTGCCACTGTCCAGTAACAACATTGTTACACATCCAAAAATTAAAACGCCAAAAAAACAAAAAATTCAAACAAAAATCTGTCTTCAAATCACTTCCTGGCTCAATGCCTTTTATTTCTTTTGTTTGCTTATGCTCCATTAGTTTTCCGTCGTGTCCACCATATACCATTTCCGTTGGGAGTGAGTTTTTTGTTTTTTTTCGTAAGGTTTTCAAACAACGCCAACAACTACGATTTGCGTCCATCCACTTACGCAAGTTATCATTTGCCCTCGTAAAGCTTAAAACACGTAGAAAACTCGTAAAATATATTTTTACAACTTTTCACGAAACGAAACGGAAAAAGTTGTAAGTTTTCGTATAGTTCGCTCGTTCGTTTATATTGTTCGTTTTTTTTTTCTTTTTTCGCCAATTTCTTTTCATTCACTCCTTTACCCACGGAAAAGTTGTAAAAAACTAACAGCGAAAAGAAGAAGTATTGTATGTCGCTTTTTTTCTTTTTTAAATTTTTGTTTTTCGACGAAAAAATACGACTCATAGATTTCGTGCTAACTGAATTAACGTAAAGCTTTGGATTTTTCAACACTGTTTAGTATCGCGTTCGCACAATATTTTGTTTGTGTTTTAACAGTGGACTTATTTTTAGAAATAGATCTTAAATGTTGAATATTTTTAAAAAAAAAAAAAAAAAAAAAAAATACTTCTGTTGAGGTTTGGCTGACAATAGGTTATTTGACCATAGAGTTTGTTGTAGAGTTTATGTTATTTAATTACCTGATCAAGGATCAAGGTAGATAATTAACTGATCAAGGATTGGGTAAAAGTGTGAAAGAAGAATGTAGAGATACGATTATCGACTTATTGTTTTAGAACCCCACCCCACGAAATTTTCATCTTTGCAATCTGGTTAAAAAGCGTAATTGTAGTCCTATGTCGGAATATATTTCTGTGCGAGGATAGCTTGACAATCGGTTATACTTGTTGTGAATATTCGTCGAGGTATTAGCAATCCAAAGTTAGATTAATATTGACAATTTTTGGCGAATAGTTTTCTATTCCATCAGAATCGAAATGCCAAATACTAAACCAATAATTATTTCGAGTAACTAACGACCAAAATCCTTGGTTTTGAAAAATATGTCATTCGATTCTAATATTACAGAAATTTTCGATTCAACTGTTGATACTATACCTCTACGTATACTAATACGAATAAATTTCAGTTTTTAAAGCATCCTGCTGAAAACTAAACAACGAAATGCCGGTCAATTAGATTTTAAATTGTAACCAAAATCTTCAAATATCATTCGATCGAAATAAGCGATTCGGATGAGGTCAGGAAGATTTTTTTCCATATCGGAATGTATGGAATGTATCGTTTTCTTCATTCGATCGAAATAAGCGATTCGGATGAGGTCAGGAAGATTTTTTTTTCCATATCGGAATGTATGGAATGTATCGTTTTCTTCAGGTTGTACTTACACGTTGACCGATATAGCCCATCTTCGAATTTGATCTGACTTCTAACAATCGATTTCAGGTGCATTTGTTATTTGTCTATCCTCTCATAATCTATATACAGTGAGTGTAATAAGTATTTTGCTTCAATACAAATTTGACAAAATTCCACTATATACGCCTAAAGCCAGCATACTAAAGATGTAAAATGAATTATGTATGATAGGATATGTTTGTGGACATATATAGATCTTATTTCTGCAAGAACCCCTGCGAAAGACCTATTGGTCTAGAAGATATCGGCCAAAATCTATACCAACCCAAAAAAAGATTATCACAAAAAAGTATTTTGCTTTTTATTATTATTTTTGAAAAAATCATTACATAACATACGCTCCGTCTTTTTATTATTACCATTGCGGGTAACCATATACTAAAAGCGATTTGGCGACGATTCCAATAAGCCACGGCACTTTTTTCGCGAATATTTTCTCACATTTACGTTCAATATTTCATTTCATATTTTGGTAATTTCTCGTCCTAATCTCAAAATGAGAGTATTAAATAAAGTCGTCGCGGCTTCAAAACATCCCAAATAAGTTTAGAATAATAAAAAGGAGGTTTTGCAAAATATATCGCGAGGACAGGACCTTAAAAACTATTAAAACCAATATCCGACAAACAAATTATTTTAAAAAATATCGCGAAATCCCATTTTTCTGACTTTGAAAACTTTATGGTCCATTAATATTGATCTAGGAAACAATATATGCGATGAAAATGGCAATAAGGAGGTCAGATTCAAAGATATGAACAGTTCTAAAACAACAGAAACTACAAAACAGTACATGAATTTGGGAGAAAACGTCATTCTTCGTTTTCTCCCAAATTCATTGAATGCGAAGACGCATTCAATATTTTACATCCGTTTAACACCATCAGTTGTGAATAAAATGCAGCAGTGAATAAACTGGTCGATATATTTATTTTCGAAATAAGATGTATTTCTATTGCCACAAAACCGTTCATATCTTTGAGTCTGACCTCCTTATTGCTATTTTCATCGCATATAAAGTTTTCAAAGTCAGAAAAATGGGGTTTCGCGATATTTTTTTTTACATAATTTGTTTGTCGAATTTTGGTTTTAATAGTTTTTAAGGTCCTGTCCTCGCGATATATTTTGCAAAACCTCCTTTTTATTATTCTAAACGTATTTGGGATGTTTTGAAGCCGCGACGACTATATTTAATACTATCATTTTGAGATTAGGACGAGAAATTACCAAATATTAAATGAAATATTGCTGGAGAATGTATTGAACGTAAATGTGAGAAAATATTCACGAAAAAATGCCGTTGTTTATTGGAATCGTCGCCAAATCGCTTTTAGTATGTGGTTACCCGGAATGGTAACTATAAAAAGACGAAGCGTATGTTATATAATGATTTTTTCAAAAATAATAATAAAAAGCAAAATACTTTTTTGTGATAATCGTTTTGGAGTTGGTATAGATTTTGGCCGATATCTTCTAGACCAATAGGTCTTTCGCAGGGGTTCTTGCAGAAATAAGATCTATATATGTCCACAAACATATCCTATCAAACATAATTCATTTTACATCTTTAGTATGCTGGCTTTAGGCGTATATATTAGAAATTTGTCAAATTTGTATTGAGGCAAAATACTTATTACACTCACTGTACATATGTATATAAAAATGAATCGCTGTTCGTTAGTCTCGCTAAAACTCGAGAACGGCTGAACAGATTTTTCTTATCGTAGTCTTGAAATGTTCGTGGAGCTCCAGGGAAGGTTTAAAAGGTGAGAAAAAGTCAAAAACCACGAAAAATTTGGATTGCACCACGTCGTAGTTGCTATTTTGAGGCATTTTTGGCGAAAATCGGTATCGTATCATTCCCTTAAGCCTACATTTGTCAAATATTGAAATTTTTCAAAATATTTAATTTTTTTCAATTGGATTGACATTGTATTGAAACATTTTTGGGAGACTACAACAAATAATTGAAAAGTATATCAATGAATGTACACGCGAACATTGTATGTACACGTTTTCCATAGAATGCACGTATATTTTAGGACTAATGCAAGGATGGAAAATCAGAAGGCATTCTGAATCAAGTTCGTGTCCATTCAGGATATGAATGATTCTAAGACCCATGCCCTAGATTAATTTGTTTGGAAATAATAATATGAACATGTTGTTCCTTAAAGTAGCAGAAATGTTGCTATGTCACGTGAAATATCAAATCAGGTGGCTATAAGCCTAATTGTTTTTCAATATCTTTGAGCTTATAAGCAGAACACCTCTCATATATCCGATACCAAAAATGTGCAAAAATCTATCATTGAGATCAGCTGGGAAGAGAACAACTAAAATATTAGAAAAAATATCCAAGACATATTATCTAATTTGAAGGTTTTACCAAAACCTCCGTCCGATGTTACGAATAGTATTGAACATGCCAACTACCGATAACACTCAAGTTGGAAAACGGGAGTAAGAACTTCAACATACCGAAAATTGAACGGGAAATCATTATGGCGTATTTCTAAAACGTATGCATGCATAATTTCTGGGATGCTGTTTTTTATTCACAGTCTTTATAGAACCGAAAATGGGGCGGGATTTGTACTTATATGCTATGTCTTGTTCCTAAATAGATAACTTTTCACCCCCAATATCCCGAAATGACATATTTTATTATATTTAGATATACAATATAAAGATTTGACACCACATGAGAAAATATGGGGATACCATTATATGGGTGCTACCCGGAAACTTGGATCAATATTGATACTTTTTAGTAAGTAGATTTTGTACTCACTGATCATCTAAAATATAAAATTACAGCCAATTTTGTTCCAACACGTGACAAAACCCCCCAAAATACAGAAGAGTGAACTGATGTTGACAATTTTAGTGCTACCAAATAAAACAACCAATTACAGCTTATTAGATTGAAAAACGTGTTCAAATCCCCAAAGGATTGTATAATGTGGAGTGCCATTATATGGAGGCTTTTCGGAAGCTTGGCCAAATATTGTTAGGAACATTTTCTACTCGATGATCATCCAAAATATAAAATTACAGCCAAATACCAAATATACTTGGGCCAATATTAATAATTTTAAGTAGAGAGATTTTCTGCTCAAGAACTATCCCTTATATTAAATTAAAAGCAATACTGTTGAAAACCGTGCCCAAGATCTTAAAAATACCGAATGTTTAGGGCTACCATTATATAGGCGGTACAAGGAATTCTGTTGAAAACTAATATTGAACATTTTCAATACCAAATATCGTAGGATAGTAGCAATGTATGTGCACATTTCAGAGTACTATCTTAAATCGTGGAGTGTAGCTTAATATTGGGCTATCTTATTATACATCAACAGTAATGCTATGCAAGACAACGTTTGCTGGGGCCGCTAGTATAAATTAAATTTATCTAGGATATTTCCATGAATCACAAAGACTACAACTGTTTATCTGACAGAGGTACAAAATATTGTACCTCTATCAGAACTAGACTTGCACGGAAAGTACATAAAGGCTTAGTTAATTTTATTGATTCAGTAGAATAGAAAATCCTATATATATCAAATATGGGAACGTTGATCTTTAGATCAGTAAAATGTAATATCATTGTGGGTCATGGTTTATCATTGACATGAATTCAAAATTAAGTTTTAATTGAAAATCCAGACTTTACAACTATACAAAAGATGCATATACAAGCCTTTTGGATTTTGAGGCACCATTTGCATAAAATCCTGCGGAGCTATATCTAAATCTGCAATGATTTCAACGAAACTTAACACACATCATTCCAGACCAAATTCAATACGCTAAATTTAGTGAATATCGAGCAAATATGGGGTCTTTGATGCACCATTTACAGAAAATTGGAATCGATATGAGACATACACCTATCTGCACTTGGTTCAGATCGCTTTGCAAAATTTTGTTTTAATTGGGCAAACATTGGTAGTTCAATGAGCCATTTATAATTGGACGAGAATTTATATAGAAGCTATAACTTAATATGAATGATTTAATATGATTTCCATTAATACTTGCAGTATGCTCAGCAAAATTTTGTCTCAATCGGACAAACCTTAGGACTTTATAAATATTGAAAAGTTTTACCATTTGTATGAGTGGGAAAATGATCTCATCTTCTTGATCTATGCTTGGTAAAGGTAATGAGTTGTGCAAGGGCGAAGTACCAGAAGGAGTGGACCGATATTCCATCTTTGAACTTTAAATAAGTTTGGAAGAAACAAATGAGTTATTATGAGCAAATGAGTTATTGTGCGCACCATCCGGTCAGACAGAGAGGCGGACGGACATTTGTCTGAAACGGTATTGGTCCAATGAAACTTGGGATCTTTTCAATGAAACTCTTGCCCTATCAAGGTGTATATATCATCAGTAGAAATAAAGCTGAGAGTATAATGACGTATGGTAAGTTTTGTTGTAATCAGTTCAGTTTTAGATATAGCTCAAATATATAATCTCATCGAAGTTCATCTAAATGATGCACCATGTAACTAATAAGTGTCCAATTGCAACGACATTTCGTCTAGGGTAGTTGAATTATGTTCATATATTTATATAGATCACATATTTTCGTCCAAAGATATACCCCGCCCGATTTTTTAGCAGTTATTGAAAATGTTGCCTAAGTGTTCAATATATTTTAGAATTTTCGTCGAGATCTGTCTTAGTGCTTGGTGTTTCAACAGATGTTTCTTTATCGACCTCGAATTCGCGATCCTTAATGTTTGCATTCAAGATAATACTCTGAGCATTCTTAGAGCTAGAGCCAGTCTCATCAGATCTTCTGCGTGTCGGATATAATACGACAGAGAAGACTGATACGAGTATAATATGCATAATCGGAATTTTGAACTTTTCATGAAAGACTACATGTTATGGCTTGTCCGTCCGATTTAACCTTATTGTTTATTAACGCTATCTTCTGAAGTAATTGAGATAGGGAGAATTTTGGTCACGTTTTTCAACCCAGTAATCTTTAATATGAAATCTAATTATAACCAGTGAGCGGAGCAGTATAGTCGGACGGGGCCGACCATACGATACCCTACACAACTACCACAAACTCTAACATTCTGAGGATGTTTATTCCGAGTCTGAGTAATATTTCGTGATATTTGCCCCCTCTTGTCCGATTAGAGGTTAACAACACATCTTCCTTACTATTTTCGAATATTCAGTACAGTCCTTCTAATTACTTGTCCAGATTGCCTTCACGGTGGGTGTGTTGTGATTTTCGGATTATACTCTACTCGAAAACACACAAAAAATTATATTCTCCGTCCATTTCATCCTAAAATTTTAATCTGATCATCACCGAAAATTATAGGCGTTGTTCTTGACCATAACTGGAACCTCATGAACAATTTCAAAGCCATCAGCGCGATATTTCTCCCTCTAATGTGGTAATGGGTTACTAAATAATATCTGAATACGTAAGCACCTGTAAATATTTGACTGTAACTCCCACATCTGAGTAGATACATCACTATATTTGGTATCAATTTAAAGGCCAACCACTCCTCTTGGATATGCTATCAACTCCTGGGGTCTACATCCTCCAGGAGTAAATATATATGCCATAGAATACAAATTTTGTCATTTTTCACACAAAAGTCAGGGTCCATTTGACCCGCTAAATATTGACCGATCTTTATCAAAACATGCATGCTTATTCTCTGGCCCGATCCCCTTCTCCATGCAAAAATTCACGGTGTTTGGGCCATAATTGCGGCCTCTGGAGCGACCAGAAAACCCGACAAAAATTTAGTATTTGGTCCATTTCATCCCCTAAATATTAACCGATCTTTTCCAAAAACAATAGGGGTCTTCATTGGCCAGAACCCACATGCAAAATTTCGTGAAGATTGGTCCATAACTGTGGCCTGTATCGTGTTTACAAATTATAATGGACAGACGGACAGACGGACGGACGGACACACTATCGACTCAGCTAGTCGAGATATGACGATCGGTATACTTAAAGGTGGGTCTAGGACCAATATTTCGCGGCGTTACAAACATTTGGGGCTGCACAAAGCTATAATACCCTGACAACATAGTTGTGTAGGGTATAAAAATGAATAAAACCAGTAAGGAAAGTAGTACCCTTCACCACTATGGGTAAATTAAACAGCTGATGATATTTATCTAAATGTGAATCTACCTAGATCTATCCATAAACATATCATTCGTTTGTTACTGTCAAATTGTACAAAAGTATGGAAATCGACTTCAAACAAATATAAATATGTCATCCGTTGGACTATGCCTGTTCTTCTAGAAAACGCAACAATTCTATGCTCAATTTTGTACGTTGTGCAAAATTTGTTGTCAATCTGACTAACATGAGCAGTTTGATGCCCAATTTACTTAAAATCGGGCGAAAATATATATGGAAGCTATATCCAAATATAAAGCTATATCAACGAAACTTGTCACAGGTTAGGTTACACTAATTTTAATACGCTTTGTTCCTACCGGCCTATTGGTTCCTTGGTGCTTCAATTACTTAAAATCAATCTATAATAAAAAAGAGCTATATCAAAATCTCAACCGATTTTCACGAAACTTGGCATCATTCTGGACTAAATTTACATTAAATCGGACGAAAATATATATGGGAGCTATATCTAAACCTTGACCGATTTTCACGAAACTTGACCGACATCACCCTAGGCTCGATCCAGTACGTTATGCCAAATTTGGTGCAAATCGAAAGATATATAGGGACTTTGGTGCACCATTTACATTTAATCGGACGAAACCCTATATGGGAGCTATAAATAAATCTAGACCGATTTTCACGAAACTTGTCAGACATTACTCTAGGCTCAATTCAGTACGTTATGCCAAATTTCGTGCATATCGAAAGATATATAGGGACTTTGGTGCACCATTTACATTAAATCGGACGAAACTATATATGGGAGCTGTACCTAAAACTGTACCGATTTTTTCGAAACTTGGCAGACATCATTCCAGGCTCAATTCAGTTCGTTATGCCAAAATTCTTGGAAATCGAAAGATATATGGAGACCTTGTTGCACCATTCGGACGAAAATATATATGGGAGCTATATCTAAATCTGAACAGATTTTCAGAAAATTTAAGACACACCATTCTAGACCGAATTCAGTACACCATGCCAAT
>NW_026882873.1:0-42870 GCF_032173495.1 Musca vetustissima
CGAACTTGATCGAGGATTTATGCATAGTTTTGTTGAAATTGGAAATACCATTCTCCTGATATTGGATTTATAAATATTGAAACTTTTGACTCTTTGGTGGTGAGGTACCAAAAAGTGTGGACGAATAGATCCCATATTTCTAATTGTTGGAATTAAATCGGACATTCCATTCGCGTGATATTGGATTTATAAGTATTAATAATGTTTGTGGTGGAGGTACCAGAAGGAGTGGACCATAGCGTCATATCTTCGGACTTGAACAAGGCTTTATTAAGATAATAGGTTGTGCAAAGTTTGGTTCAAATCGGAAATTCCATTCTCCTGATATTGGATTTATAAATATTGAAACTATTGACTCTTTGGCGAAGAGGTGGACCATCTTCCTACTTGATCTAGACTTTGTAAAGATAATAGGCTGTACAAGGTTTGGTTCAAATCGGATAGTCCATTCGCATGATATTATAAAATTGCAACATTTGCACAATTTTGACTATTTTCTGAGGGAGGTACCAGAAGGAGTGGGCCGATCTTCGAACTTGAACTACGTTTGGAAGAAATATTAATATGTGCACAATTTGGATAAAATAGGTTATTGCCTTCCAGAGTTATAGTGCGCACCAGCAGGCCAGATTTTCTGTACCGGATTTGGTGCAGAGAAACATGGGTTCTAAAACCAATATTTCGATGAGGCACATTTTCACCGTATCAAGGTGTATACGCCCTCATTCGTCATAAGGCTTTTACTCGCCGTTGGATTTTTACTGTATACCAAATCGGATACTTCATTAGCTTTATATGAAATTTCCAATTTTCGACATTCGATGGAATAGGCTATTTTTCGATTTGATTTTTCGGTAAAAAACGGATCAAATCGGATACTCCGTCATAAATGGACCCATTGGTCCACTGGTACCTCAAACTTGATATAGTTTTGAATTTACAACATTTCTAAATATTTATACTTTGTAAGGGATGTGCTAGGAGACATAAACGGATGAATCCCGCCTTCTTACTTCAAAAGATTATTTCGGACAGTCAATTCGATTGATATTAGGTTATATAACTTAAAAATTTACCTATGGCGAATTTTCCCTTCTGAGTTCTTCAAAATCTACTGGCATGTCACATGACAATTTTGAATTATAAATGGTCGGAGGCACACCGGCTGTTGTAATACACTCATGATCACACAAAACTTGCCATGAGCTTAATTTTCTTGAAGTTCAATTTTTCTAGACTTCAAAATTGTTTTTTTTTTTTTTTTGAAAAAACTGAAGGAGTGGATCAATAGCCTCCCTAATAGGACATGATTTAAAATTGATTCGAAATTGTTTGAACCGGAATATTTCGAAAGACACTTGGGTATAAAACCGATATTTTATTAGGCTAGTTTGTGGTAACTAGCCTAATAAAATCGACTTCCGAGTAAATATCAGGCTCGGAAGTCGGTTGCGAACATTTTTCTTATTACCTATTCCATACAGCTAACAAGAAATATAAATTTGTAATTTTTCAAACAATATCTTGGTATGCTATATATATTGACGCATAATGTTGCATGCATATCTCCTGAATATATTTTCGGCCGCATTCGGAGATATTTGGTGACGACGAAAAATGTATATTGATCCTGCCAATACTGTTAGTAGGAAGAGTTTAGGAAAAGTTTTTTTGTATCATTATTTGAAAAAAAAAACAAATTCAATTTCTCCTCGAAAAACTATATAGAAAACTAACGATAAAGAAGTCCTTGTAATGTCAAGTTATAAGTAATTAATTTGCATATAAAAAAATTTTACCTTTTGCATATACTTACATATATAATAAAATCAAATTTTATTCAATTTTTGTATTATGAAATTAATATATTTTTTTCTTTTTTAGGTAAGTTTATTCATTCGAAAAATTAATATTTACAACAGTAAGTACAGCGAAATTATTGTATACATACATATATTATATTGTAATTAAATGTAATGGTAAAAAGTGAAAATTGCTCTGACGATTTATGACATTTAGAAGTAATTATGCATTTAATAAATTTTAATTCGTTTGCCTATTTATATCAGCTTTTTAATATTTTTGAAAATAATTTCAAAATCAATGTCATGTACACGCTTTAGGTTTTAAGTCATTCGTGAAAATACACAACCTTTTATTCTCGATTTAATCTTAAATGAGCGAAAAAAATCCTCCGAAAAAATACACTTGATTACAAAAGTATGTTTTACTGTTTTGAACATTTAGAAGTAATATGTAATTTATTTTTAACTCAAAGCCCTTCAAAATAGTAATTTTGTGATGGTAGTCAGTCCATAAGATTGGATAATCAAATGTTGGAATTATTTATAACATTTTTATTTGGGCTATTTTTATTTTCAATACGCCTTTGGTGGCTTCAGCGTATTTTCATTCATAGTTGTGAAAATAAGTGTTTCAAAGGTTGCAGTTTAGTGTAATCTAACTCATGCCCCTTATGTGGTCAATGACAAACATAATGTTTAGACGATCTTCATGCCTATTCGGCGGCACTTTTTCTCAAGTTTATTGAATGCATAATTATCTCAAAATGGTTTAAACAATTTTCTTTTCTTTTTAAGAAAGATAATATATTTATCTTAATGTGCCTATGACAGCATCATAAGATTAATTAAGAAAATATTTATTTGTTTTCGATAAGACAATTTTCACTTTGAAAAAAAAAATGTTTATTTTGGCCAAAAATACTTTTTCGTTTGGGAAATGCTATTGGCGTTAAATTTTTAGCAAAACATTGGTAAATATAAATTTTGAAATCAAAATAATTCTTAGTGGTATATAGATGCATAGTACATACTACGTTTACATGTGTGTGTTTATTTCCTATCACAAAGCTTAGCGACAGCTGTTAAATATACAAATTTTATTTATTTATCTTTTAATATTTGATAGATGTGAAATATTCTAAATGAAATTTGGTATTTTATTTCGTTTCGTAAACAAGAAGTGTACTTTGATAATGTCAAGGCAGGTGTAAGGGTTTATTATAGTATAGTTTCATTGTTACGTTGTAAATTTCTCAAAAATCATTGTTGCACACCATAAAAGGGAAAATAAATTGAACAGTACTATTTCATCTAACGTACGATAAGTGTATAAAATGCTGTGTTTTGTTCGTTTATTTATATCTAAAATGTTATCAAGAATTACAGGAATAATATAGCAGCAACAATAATATGGACCAATTTATTGTTATTTCAATTGACGGACAGACATACTAATGGAAATATGAATGGTTTACCTTAGGGTGGAGGAAAGAAAACATTTCGAAAACAGGTGTCGATTTAGACCACACTAACATAATCAGCATTAGGATCAAGGATCTTTGTTTTCATAATTTAATTTTACTGCTGAAAGCCCTGGAACGATTATTGATTGTCTCGTTGAGACATGTTGATACGCAATTATTTACTTATCAATTAAGTTAATTTAAATATTAAGATATAGGATTATAGAGATTTATTGAACATGCTTCAGAATGTCCGATTTGGGCCAAATATGCACCGTTTTGGTATGTGATTTGTTCCCATTTTAAAGGTAACTTCATTATGCCTCTCTCATAGAAGTTCTGATCTCTATTTGCAAAAAACTCTATTAGACGATTTTCACAATACTCCATAGATACCAATTTTTTTATCATTAAAGAAATTTTATAATGCGAGAAAAATATGATAATGACTTGGTCCAGTTGTTGACAGTAGATTTCAGAATTCAGCGTTTGGCCATAGTAAATAATCCCCAGTCCCACCAAATGCATAGGAGAACATTCCTACTCATTAGTCTTGGTTTGGCCACTGTTTGAGATGCTTCACTGCTCTTTGACCACGATCGCTTTCGCACAGAGTTGTCGTATGTGATCCGTTTCTTATCTCCAGTCACCATCCGTTTAAGAAATGAGTCTATCTCATTCCCTTTGGCCACGGTTACGCAGATGGAAATTCGATCCATTCTATTTTGTCTGTTAATTGTTGCGGTACCCAATCCTCGATCTTCTTTTTGAATCCAGCTTTTGTAAATTGTTTAAAAAAGTTTTATGGTCGATTTTTAGCTCCTGGGCGATGTTACGACGCCAACATGCCGGTCACCTTCGATAATTTCTTCCGATTTTGTCGACATTTTCGACGACCGGCCTAATGGATTTATTTTTCTTCAACCTAATATTATGATGTGCGAAATTTGGATAACATCGGATAGTTTGTTCGTAATTTCTATATTACCAGATTGAGTAAGCCAATATTCCCAATTTTCGAATTAGACTTTTTGGGATTTGGTTCTAGTTGCTTGAATCAAACAGCTCTGTGCTATCTAGTGTATATATATGGCTCAATATATAACACACAATCTAAAAATTTCAGTTTTTTTGTGGTTGATATATATCTATGCCAACAAGTAAAAAAGTGTCAATCGGTTTTGCCGACCGATATATTCCCTCAGCCTGTGGTTTGCGGAAGTATTCAGAGTCTCACAGAGGTTATATTATTCGTTTTATATCAGGTATATGTTTTTATAAAAGATGTTTCGGATTTAATGTTGATCAAATCGGTTATTCAATTCGCTTCAAATAAAATTTAAAAGTTTATTCAATATTGGGCCTTTTTTGTGGGAGGTACCAGAGGAGAGTGCAGACGGATCACACATTCGAACTTGATTTAGGCTTGGTAAAGATAATAGATGGTGCAAAATTTGGTTCAAATCGGACATTCCATTCGCCTGATATTGGATTTATAAATATTGAAAATTTTGAATCTTTGTGGTAGAGATACCAGAAGGAGTGGACCAATGGGTTCCATATTTGGACTTGATAATGATAACAAAGCTTGGTTAAAATCGGATAGTCCGTTCGCATATTATAAAATAGAAGGAGTGGACCGATATTACCCGTTTTGAACTATGTGATAGAAATATTACGATGTGCTAAGTATGGATGAAATCGGTTACTCCCTTCGAGAGTTATTGTGCGTACCAGCCGGCCAGACAGACAGACGGACGGACATTTGTAAATCGACTCCAGATTGCCTGAAACGCATTTGGTCCGAAGAAACATGGAGTCTAAAACCAATATTTCTATAAAGTACATGTGTTGCCATTTCAAAGAGTGTATATACTCATTAGCCATAAAAATAATCAAGGTAAATTTTTACGTAACCCTATATAAAGGTCCAATCCCATTACGGTATAGCCTTTAAGCATATTTTCCAAACGAAGTTCCTGAAATGTTGTATTTTTTGGTTTTCGAAGGATGATAATCTTTTCTGCAGGATATGTTCAATATTGGTCAACGTCTTGACATAGTATTTTTGAATGTAAGACCATATTCTGGCATAGGTGCCTCATAAAGATCGCGTCCAACATTATATATATATTGACGACCCCACACGTATTTTGAATACTTATTGTACTATAAATTGGCATTCGGAGATCTTTGTTTGTAAAACAAATATAAAATATATATTATTTTAAAGTACATATAATTTTGAGTTCCTTCATCTAGCTCAGATCCATTTCTAAATGAAATACGCCGCAATGTACCCGGTTTTTGATCTACGTTTATTTTTTTGGTCATTGAACGAAGGGTTATGTCATTTTTAATTTTTAGATGTATTGATTCTCTCTCTCTCTCTCTTAGTTTAGATTTATTTTTTCCTCCTGGTGGTGGGTATACTTTTTTGTTTTGTTGCGATCGAACTTGATGGGGGTATATTAATGTTGTGTGGAAAGAGTTTGTTACAACTTGAAATAATAATAATAATAAATATATGTGCTGAAGATATTGGGTAATTGACGCGAAATTGGTTAAAGGTCGAAATTTAGATCAGTACAAAGTTCAGTCCAGAATATAATTAAAATCGAAATCATGATTCTCCAATGTAAAATTTAATATATTTTTGCACAAATTTAAATAATATGCATTCAAATTTATTTATTCACTTTTGTAAATCCCGCCTAATACACTTTGGTCCAATAACTAAAATAAATATAGACCGTCGAACACATATTGCATAAATTTCGTTGATTTTGATATCAACAAGTCTGATTGTCGGTGAATTTTTTGTGTTTATTGGCGTTTTGTTCATTGTGTGGCGTTATTTTTGTTGTTGTTCTTATTGCCTGCAAATAAATTTAAATTGTATTTTCTTTGTTCCCAATATTTTCTTTCTTTTTTGCCTTTATGGCCGAGACAAAGAATGAGATATTAACGAGACAATGTTATTTATTTTTATTGAAATATGACGTATATTATAGCTGTGTGTTTTTCCGCTTATGTGCTACTTAGTACATACCTACATATATAAAGTCAGTCATGTCACAACCTACATGATAGCTGCATACATTCATACATATATAAACATCTATATATGCCAATAATGTGGAAATAAACGAAAACAACAAAATGAAATTAAAATAATATAAAAACGTCACAATCAAAAGTGGGAAGCAGAGAAGAGAGAGATAATAGCAAAGCAATAGAAATGGCAATAAAGACAAAACGAAAAAAGAAAACAAGTTTAAGGAACATAATGTGGCCAAATAAACAATTCTATAAACAAATGATGTTCGATGATAAGAAAATAGCAATGCGAAAATATCAGAGAAAAGAATGAAAGGGAGCAAAACAACGGAACAATGACCAAGGAAAATCACCGCCATGCTATGGCCCATAACGTAACACAGAGACGAAGATGAAATCAAATTGAAATGAAATGATAAAGGCAATATTAAGTAGATTTAGATAACCGAACAAAAAACATATGGCCTACAATTGCTTCACTTTTTGCTTGGGGTTTCTTTGCATTTGTTCATCTTTTCTATGCCAAGAGCATAGGAAGTTATTGCCGGTCAGTATCTAGGCTACGTATCCTATAACCTTCTTTATCATTAATGTATAAAAATGTAAACATGAATGTCACCGCATAACAATTGCCATTCTGATATTACGATAATAATAATGGCAATTATCATAACAATAAATACTAGAATTGTTAATAAATTGACATTGTATTTTGAGGAAGTTACTTAGTAAAATGTGAATGTGAATTTTGTTTTTTATTCTTTCAATTAAGCGAGATGCCATTTAATTTTCATTGATGTGTTTTTGAAAGAAAACAAAGAAAAGTGATGGCGACAAAAAACAGGTCCGCCATAAATGTCATATTTAAATGCGGAGGTAATTAACGTTTTCCGTTTTATATTCAACAGAAAATGTGGTTATTTTTTGTTGTAAAGCAAAATTACAAATTGGGGATAATTGCGGACATCTTATTTTTTCACTGAGAAATGTTATTGTGGAAAAATTATCGTGGAAAATTTTTTTGGTATTGGCGAAATTTTCCGCAAGTAAAAATGTGTATTTGTGAAAAGGTCTGATACATAAAACGCACATAGATTAATTTTATTGCACCCTACACCATAAGACGGAGTATATATTAACACTAGAACGCCGAAGGCTTTCCAATTTCAAGTACAAAAGCAACTGTGCATTTAATGCCACTTTTTTAAATTTGGTGACTTTTTGTACCTCATAGAATTACGTTTATTATAAAAAATTCACCAAATTTAAAAAAAAGTGTCATTAAATGCACAGTTGCTTTTGTACTTGAAATTGGAAAGCGGTCAAAATGACCGCCTTCGGCGTTCTAGTGTTAATAGGGCTGTAATATGGTATTATAGGTTTTTGGTGGTTAAAAAATATTTTTGATGATATTTGTCGATATAGGTCTATGTTTTGACATAGGCGATATTAAAAGTTCCCCCCGATTTTTAGTATTGTTGAGATTTAAGCCAAATTGTTCCACCAAATTTTCAATTTTTCCATGTTTTGGTATGACTCTCTTATGAATACCTACCTAATAGTCCTACTAAACGGCGTGTATTTTGGCATTACAGATATCTGTATATGAAATACATATTCCTTAAAAGAGATCAAATACTTTGCATTTCTAGTGTATGTAATTTGATATTTAATTTTCTCAGGACATAAACAACCGACTGGCAGATAAATTTCCTGACACAATTCCTCTAGAGGCCCCAACAATTTTAGACAATGCTTAGAACGGCTGTTTAGGTGATGATCGGGGGTCAAATCAAACAAAACCTAAAGTGACAAATTTTTATTTAATGGTGTAAATATACACCTCGGCAAAACAAGATTTGGAAAATATGTCAGGGTTAGAAAGCGGACCTGTTGACCTACAATCAGTCAAGAGGGTGCAAATATTGCTGGGAATATGGCCGCAGAAACATAGAGCTCGATGGATCAATTATTCAATTCAATTTATTTGCCTAAAGTCTCTCGAGAAATTCGAATAAGTGAAAGTGTTTAAGTTCGGCTGATCCGATTTTTGCCATGAGGTGGACTGATGTTCATAAGTCTATATGAATGGAGTAATTTGGCCCATTTCTTGGGTACCCTTATATGGGGGCTATATCATGTTGGGTATTTTAGATAAGTTATTCAACAGAATCAGCTGTAAATTCGTATATTGGTATTTTTTTGGTATCACATCTGCCTACGAAAAATAATTTATATTAGATTATGTTGTGGTATGGTAGTAAATCTTCCTACTAAAAATACTCAATATTGGCCCAACTTTGAGGTAACCTCCATATAACGTCACCCTCCAATGTTCGGTACTTTATGGAGATTGAGCGAGTGTTTCAATCAATTTGGGAGCAATTCAAAATTTAGGATTTTCATTGGGTATTTCGGCATTTTTGTAACCTCGGAAACCTACCTCAACTAAATTAGCTGTAATTTTATACTTCAATTCTCATTGTGATAAATAGTAGTCCTCGATTTATTATACAAAGTTACCCATAACTTCCCATAGAGTATAAAGGGGACTTTTATTCTCTATAGACATGTTTTCTACAGAACTCTTTGGTCGGTATGAATCATAAATGGTCTTTAGCATAATTTCGTTGAGCTCAAACCTTGTGTAACTTTTCCTACCCGAATTGCCCTTCACCAAAATTTACCACACAATATATAAATGGGGCCGAAGTTTACATAGGAGAAAACATAGCAAGTACTAAGACCAACAATTACAAATTCCGATTACATCGTGGTTGATGTTTTGACCGACCATCATCATAACATATAAACCTATTCCATTATCACATTCTTACGCCCTTTTTACATTTTCGGAGTTTTCCAATAGTAACCTGATAGGACAGAAATACATTTCTTGTACTTTTTGACTATTGGCCAAACCCAGAAGTTCATGTAAAATTCAGTATATAAATGCAAGTTTGGTACTTAAATCGATTGAGCTAGTTCAAATAAGACGATATTTTCATGTCAGATAGAAAGGACAGCAAACATTTCCTTCATCCCAGCTTTCGATCTTTACGTTTTTTTTTTTACTTGGTATCAGTCTAAATAAACTTAATAAGTATACGCCATTATAAGGAGCAATAATTTGTTCAACAAATTGTTTGCCATCCAATGCCAAATTACTTACTTTTATACCAAAATAAATACATACACCAACACCCTCCCAACAAATTTCAACAAAATTCGAAAAACGAATAAACAACAAAAATAACTTTTCACACAATCGATGTGTTTTTAATATTTTAACCCCAATATATTTTCTTAAAGGACATAATATGTCACTCAAATATGCGAAATATTTATGAGATGCGATGGAGAAAATTTTAAACAAAAAACACAATACTTTGCAATAAATTGCCATCAACAAATGTGTATTTCTTGAGAAATGCAGCTGCTTGTCATACGCGTACGTACATACATACACACATATTTGAAATATTGTCTAGTCACAAAACAAAACGCATTATATTTTCTGTTGAAAATATATAAAATATTTACAGTAATCGTGTCAGAAAAGAGAGTGTATATACACAAAATCCCTTACACATTATTTGACAGTTTGGAAAATGGATGGATTCGTATGAAGTGCTTTTCACATGTATGAAAATAAAACAGAAAAAAAAAGAAAATTGTGTCCACTTTGTCTTTAACTGTCCTTGATGTTTGACCACACTTTTTTCTGCTATACAGTTGACTCCCGTTAATTGCAAATTATGTATGTCTCCCAAAAAAAAAAAAAAAAATAATCTGTTAAATTCCACAGTGTCGATAATAACATATCGCTGGATTAACATGTAAAGGCAGTAAGTCCATATTTTACAATTTTACAGGGGATACAAAAAACAGACAGTCACAAGTGATAAATTGTCTGTATCAATTTCTAGAAAAAGTAGACTTATTGCCTTTACAAGTTAAGCCAGCGATATATCTATAGATAAATGTTCAAATGAAGAAAATAACAAGTGAAAAAGCGTTAAGTTCGGCCGGGCCGAACTTTGGATATCATCCAGCATTTGTACCCTCAGCCTTATTGCTAATGAGGGTGTATACATTTCACTGTGTTAAAATGTGCCTCATCGAAATATTGGTTCTAGACTCTATGTTTCTTTGGACCAAATCCGTTTCAGAAAATTTAAATTTCATCCAAAATTTACCCATCTTATTATTTCTTTTAAACATAGTTCAAATTCGAAGATGGGGAATATCGGTCCACTCCTTCCAAAACATCCACACAGTGGCTGGGTCTAAATGCGGCTATAGTTCATTATCGAACCTTACGTTCTAATTTATTATCTCGCTATCCTTCTCAGGTGAAATGATTACAACAGAGTCTGAAAACCAAACTCAAAACGCGTAACAAATCAGATAACTATTTTAACATAAAAAGGAGGTTATATGGGGACTACTCAAAAAAGGGGGCGAATATTATAAATTTTTGGTAGGGAGATTTGCAGCAAAATCGGTTGAAAAACGCTCTCAAGAACCCCAAAATACCGAAAATTGGGGGTACCCTTATATGGGGGCTATCCGAAAAAATTGACCTATATTCAAATTTTTTGTGAAGAAATTTGTTGCCTATTAAGAACTCAAAATACTAAATTACAGCTAATTCGACGGAAAAATACGATCAAAACCCCCAAAATACTGAAGGTACCGTTATATGGGGGCTACCAGAAAAGTTGGACCTATATTTGTAATTTTTTGTGGAGACATTTAGTACCCAATAGGAACTCAATGTAGCAAATTTCAGCGAATTCGGTTGAAAAACGCGCTCAAGAACCCCAAAATACCGAAAAATTGGGGGTACCCTTATATGGGAGCTATGCTTAAACGTAGACCGATAAAGCCCATTTTCGAACTTGACCTGCCTACAGACAAAAGACGACTCTATGCAAAATTTTGGCGATCTATCTCAATTCGTTTATATATATATATATATATATATTTTATAGGGTCGGAAATAATTATTTCGATGAGTTACAAACGGAAAAACAAAATAAATATACCTTCCATACTATGGTGGAGGGTATAAAAATAATATAACAGTCTTAACACGATACGTATACATCTATGTTTTAATTTTGATAACATTTTTAAGAACTATTTCACGTACACTTTATGCAGAATCGCCTGTCCTTGTTTGTCCAACTTATTCTAAGAGATCAATGCACTTTCTCCGCAACAGTGTCCATAAAATATATATGAAAAAATGGGCACCTAATAAATAATTTGGGTCAGTGGTTTATTCATTTTTTATTACTTTATAAGGGGAATATTATTCGGAACTTTTATGATTGATATTATTAAAGAAATATACTAATCTGGGAATTTAATTTTTTTCTTATAGTTAGTTTTGCATCTCATTGTTTCTTTATTTCAGACACTGGTGTTGTGCAATTCGCATATGCGTTTTCCAAATTATTTCGATATAAATGCCATATATAATCTATAAAACATGTGCGCCACATAAAATCCGGCACCACCAAACGGGCACTCCAAATTTATTTTTCACTCTCTCTAATAAAAAAAACAGTATTTAAAGTTTTATGAATTGCATTCAATATTCATATAATATACGAATTCTAACCAATATTCATAGAATATACGAATAGTTTTTTTTCTGTATAATGGTTTCATTAAAATTTTCCAATTAGTACTATACTTCAGTGCATACATTTCTGACAATAAAAAAATGTTCCAGTTAAGTATAGTTATAATATTTTTCTGTGGTTTCAAAAAAGCCTTCAATTGTGAAATTATTATTAGTTTCCTTCCTTTGCCAAAGATCCAAACAAATCGGACAGCAAATAAAACAAGCAACAACATTTCAAACAAATTATTTCATCTTTTTATGTTTTTATTTGTGCGGTTTTTGTGAAATTTTGCAATAAATTTGCATTTATCTATAGCGGCTCGCTGTGTACACAGTTCATGAATTTTGCACAACCACAAAAACTAACAACGACACCAAACGAACGACTACAAAACCACATCGAAACGTGAAAAACGTTTAACAATTGCCAGCCAAATTTGGTCATTTAACAACCGAACACAAAACACAAAGTCCTTTGTTCGTTTCTGACTAAATGGCAATTGTACTGGAAATCGAAATGAAAACACACATACATAGACACGCACACACATACAGAGTGATCTAAACTAAACTAAATAACAATAATAATAACGATGATGATAACACAAATGATTTAAACTTTAGCAGTTCAGTGTGGCAGTGATTAAAAAATAGTGTTGCCAATGATATAAATTTCATTGGATTTTTGCACTACATATTAAAATAGATAATTACAATATATTTATTTAGGAGCCGATTTTAGAATATATGTATTTATGCCCTAAACTATGTTGTTGATGTATTATACGTTTTTGTGATCCTAAGAGTTTGTAACACCGCTATATATTGGTCCTAGACACACCTCTTAGTGTACCGGTCGTGATATATCCACTAGCTGAAACAACCTTTCTTTATATGTCTGTCCGTCTGTTCCTTATATCTTGTAATCGCTAAATATTTAGGAAATTGAGGAAGTAGTCCAGGTTCTGACTGTCTACAGTTTAATCTTTAAAAAGAAGGGTAGCCCCTACCCCTACTAAATCTATCCACATTTGTACATAATCTAATATTGCCATTATTAACTACACAGAGTGTTAAACTTCAGTGATATCTGCGTAGGGTCGATTTTAATCTATAATTTTCGATTGATGAGTGACATAATCCTGAATTATTTTTTGATATTATTTGGTTTTTAATCTGGCAATAGATTTCAACAGTGTTACAATTCTCAAAACGCCATGACCAGTAGCTAAAACGAATTAATTATTTATTTCCATTCCAGGGTTGGATTTGGTCCTATTTCATATTTATTTTTTAATAAATTTGGCAACACTGTTAAATGCTACAATACGATTGTGCTAATTTTTATGTATATCTGCTTTTTTAGTTTAGTTTCAGATATTCTCATTCATTGAGACAAAATGAAAATAAATCGAAAAAAAAATTGTTTTTACTAATATTTTTGCAATTTCCATGTGATTACTTTTCTGGTGCTCTACAAGGTGTGGTTGTTTGAGGCTATATTTAATCATTGGGATATTCTTTTCGTGACATCCAAAACAACAAATAATTGTAGTAATACAATTTTCTATAATGGAGATTCTCACATATTAATAATAATGATATTAGACCCGTACTGAGACATATTAGTCTTAGGAGAAAACTCCTGAAATTTGGGGTATTAGGAACAACCGACCAATCCCGTACGAAAATGTGGTTATTCTCCATTTTTGAGTATAACAAACTGTGGACTTATGACAACAATTTTGCAAATACTGTTCCCATCCTCTAAGAATCACAAATATAAAATTACTGTCAATTCTATTGGAATATGTGGCTAAATCTTTAAGTAGGAAATCTGCCGATATCGTTAAATGGGATCCAAAACAAAGAAAAATGGAACAACCATCACCACCTTTGAAAATGATTTGAAATGTCAAGAATTATTCTCAGGGGAGTTTGTAGAAACATTGACTCATATTTTCGCCAAAGAAGGTTTTAGTTCTGGATTAAAATAGTGAACTTTTTTATGCGCTTCACAATGATCTTGACATTTCAAATACTTCAAAAGCGATCGGGTATTCCAGGAGAAAACGAAATATAAAACTACAGACACACTAGTACCTTGAACATATCGCGGGGCGCTTGAAAAATATGGGGTCTATACCAAATAATATAAATTATGTGTATAATAAATTATGTGTAATAAGTTTTTTCTCGAAAGAATATATTTACGATTGGGGTCCATTATAACTTAAAAATTATAAACCAAATCCAGCTTGGTTTGTAGTTGAAAATAATTGTCGAGCGAAGGCAATAATCCTAGTTCATACCAGAGCCAGATTGTATTCTTTCAAATTGCATTGGAATTTGGAGATTCGGATGTTCCGTCGATCGACAATCTTGCCCGCCGTCGAAAAGAAGGACTTTATATGTAATTCTAAAAAAACAATGATTTGTTAATTTATTTTCTGCTTCTTTTTGAAGTCTCCAAACACATATATGCAAAGTTAAAGTAATGTATTCTCATTTTCCAGCCGGTTGAAAATCGTCAACATTTGAAATCAGGAATCGACATTTATGAGAAGCTAGTATTGGCCCTTGAGGCTCTTTAATTTATGAAAGATATTTTGAAAAACCTATGCCAATAGAAAAACTTAAACAATTAATAAATACAATTTCAACTCGTCTTAATATTTATCTAATTTTCATGTCGTCTATAAATAGTCAGATCTTCTATAAAGACATCATGTGCATTCGATTGTTTACATATATAAATTTAAAGAACATTAGCATGTCTATAAAGGCTAGCCGATTTTCAATTGATTATCTGTAAATACTCACTTCTGCTCGTCTATAGAGTCTTCCTTCAACTCCTCTACATAGACTTCCTTCAGCTCGGCTATAGACTCATTTCAGCACGGTTCCTCCAGAGGGACTCCCTTCGGTTTGCCTATAATTACTAATCTAAGCTCGTCCCTAAGGACTTCCTAAGTTCGTCTATAAATTCTTCGTCAAAAACTTTGCATATTTTCCCCAGATACAGTTAATTTCAAGTATATACGATATGTTTACGCATTTCTGATTATTCCTTGCTAGCACTGATAAAAGCATATGCAATATCCATATTCACTAATCGAAATAAAGTTTAGTCTTAAACCTAATCGTTTGCATGTACGTATTATACGTCAGAAATGTATGCCATTTACCTCACTGTTTCTGACGAAACAACTCTGCTTCCGCTCGTCTATTAAGACTCTCTTCAGCTAGTCTATACGGGCTATCTTCAGCTCCGTCTTCAGTTCATCTCGTCTGGTGGGCCTCACTGTTCCAGCTCGTCTATAAAGACTGCCTACAGCTCGTCTATAGAAAATCCCTTCAGCTCATTTATAAATGCTCCCCAGCTCCAGATCGTTTATAAAGACTTCATATGCAAGCTCCTCTATAAAGACTCCATTTAACTTGGTCAAACAAATTCCCTCCCTTCTTTGAGATCTACGCCTACATCCATATAAAGCCCAACTCACGAAAAAATTGAATCAAGCTGATCACTCACATTGTCGTAGATACGTGGAATGGATGCTTGAACAATAGGCGGTGAATGACAATTTTTGGTACAAAATGTTCTGACTTTATTGCAATAGACATGTCAAGGTTGGGTAATTTCTCGTCGGGGTGATAATGTAAGGTGGGGAAAAAGAAATCCATTAGGCCGGCCGTCGAAAATGTCGATAAAATCGAAGAAATTCTCGAAAATGACGGGCATGTTAACAGTCGCAACAGGAGCTACAAATCGACCCGGTAGTACAAAATGGAAAAATTCGCTGCTGCGAACATAAATTTTCTGAGAAAAAAATTCATTTCGGGGGGGGGGGGCCGGGCCCCCCGGGCCGCCCCCCTGCGTACGTCCCTGGCCTCCATATATCGGTACCCCAAATTTCAGTGTTTTAAGGCTATTCTTAATTTTTTAACTAATCAGCTATACAGTCGACTCCGCTTTACTGTAAGTCGCTTAACTGGAAAAATATCGGATAAGTGAAATAGATTTCCTGTACCATTGTATTTTAGGTTAATCGCATAACTGAAATTGCTTTTTGAGTCAAATATTGCAATTTCCTTTCAAATCACTCCGTATTACTGA
Organism: Musca vetustissima; assembly: GCF_032173495.1. Lineage (NCBI taxonomy): Eukaryota > Metazoa > Arthropoda > Insecta > Diptera > Muscidae > Musca > Musca vetustissima. Next base: position 16,087 of record NW_026882873.1, read on the forward strand.
AAATCGTGAGAATGAAAGATAATGACTGAGTATTTTAAAGCCCACCCTAACAAATAATGATAATTAATTATTAAACGCTATTAATGATTATTTCCGAGGTATGGAACTTGTATCTAATATACATAAATTTCATGTCGAAGAACATTAGATCGTTCGGCCATCCTTTTAAAACCATTCGAAAACATATTTTGATGATGTACCAAAATATGTTTAAAATCGGCTTGTATCGTTATATGAAACCTTTTCAAAGAAATTGAACCATATTGTCTGATTTAAAATCAATCTTATTAAGATTTATCATAAATATTATATTATAGACCACATAATATTTAGACAACATGCAGACTTCGATACAAGCCGCGCTTTTTAATAATCCGCATAAACATGTCTACCAGTTTTAATTTATAATTTTCGTAAAATTTGAAACCTACGTATTCGATCATTAAAATTCCTAAAACTGAAAAGTGTTTCGCTTATGATATGTTCAGATAACTGAAATTATTTTCAGTTAACCCAACTCTCCTTAAGTGAGAACATCGGATAACTGAAATAAACATCCAGATATTTTTCCGTTTCAGTAAAGCCGAGTCTACTGTAATTGGGTATTTTTGTTTCTCAATGGTACCCTGTACCCTGTGCAAAGTTCTATCGCTATCGGTGAAATATTTAATGTCTTTATTGCAACATTTACATAAAATCGGTCGAAACTGTATATGAAAGCTATATCGAAATCTGAACCGATTTTCACGAAACTTAACACACATCACTCTAGACTCAATTAAGTACGCTATGCAAAATTTCGGACCAATCGAAGAAATATATTGGCTTTAATGCACCATTAAGACATCTGACCAAAATATGTGTGGGAGCTATGTCTAAACCTGAACCGATTTCAACAAAACTTAACACACGTCACTCCGGACTCAATTTGGTACGCTGTACAAATTTTAGTCTTAATCGGATAATTATTATTCACTTTGTTGTACTACAATTGTGTTGTAGTTACGTCTTTTGTTTCAGAAAATAGCAAGGCAAAAGGACGTAACTGACATAAAACCTTTAAAAAGCAAACAAATTTATTTTTTTTATAATAAATTCGGCTCAGTAGGGCGAATAAACTGTGAAAAAATTCCATTTCATTTGTGTGACATATATTAATATATTATCACTCTTTACTAATATGCGTTTCTTTCTTTTTCTTTTCAGGTGAGTAACTTATATCTGAATAGTTAAAGGATACTGGTAAACATGTTATATCTAAACGTCCTTATTATGAGAATCATAATAGTAATTGTAATATTAAAACAAAGCAACGTTTTACGTTTACAACGTTTCTATTTGATTATATAGTGACTAACATCACCATCAGGGTGCGTCATTAGTTGAGGTATTTGCTTTTTTATTAAATAGCAAATGGTGTGAATTCTTTCGTTTACATCTTAATTACGCAAAATTGATCATCAATTAAAGACTGCAAAAATTGACGACATAAAGTAGAAAAAAGTAAAAGGGATCTGATAAAAAAGATCTTATCGATTGAATAAACAAAATAATTGGCAAAATGTAATATTGATTTCGATTGGCAGTAGTCTAATCAAATTCTAAAGGATACGTTGTACGAGCTCGTAAATGTAAAATACGCGGCGTCAGCGAATTTTAACCTCAAATTAAAATTAAACAATATATCGGGTTCTTTGTTCTGTAAAAAAAAAACAAAAAATAAAAATAGAAAGTTATGCACCAAAATTAATTTTTTTCTTAAGTAATCAAAAAATAAAATCCAAAAAGGAAGAATCAAATTTGAAAACACGTGCTGTTAATGGAAATTTAATTATTATTTTTGTTTTACATATTATTGGTATTTCTTGGGTGGCATTTCAAACAACAGCAACAAAAATAGAAAGAAAGAAAAATAATCCTTTCCGTCGCGATCGTGTAAACAAGAAATGTTTTGTTTTTTTTTCTGAAATAGCAAATGTTTATTTTCTCATTTGGACCATAATTATATTTGTATACTAAATAATTAACAACAACAAAAAATCGGTGCAGTGCAGTTACAAGATTAATGATATATATTGGAAAATAAAACGCAATTTTAACTGGATTTCGGAAAAAAATAAAAATATTATAGAAATTAATACAAGCAAAAGAAAATATACAAAAGAATATTATATTTGGTATTTGTTGAAAAACAAACATCTTTTGCGCATTTAGTTTGAACATTTTACAAAAAGAAAAATTGTTTCAAAAGTTTTTGCGCTGTTTTATTTAATGGAAAATTTACTGGATACAAATTTTATTACAAATTAATTAAAAAAATTAAATTAAAATTATTATAAAAAGACATCATACAACTACTCATTTTTGGATTATTTATTGCAAAATTCATCTAAAGGAATACAATTGAAAATATGGCTATAATTGAAGAGGTGAGATTTTTGTCCATATTTTTAGAAGATAATTTATATAGAGAACAAATGCTTAGGTTCAAGAACAATTGGAAATCATTCCACCGTGACAGTACCATGCTTATGTTAAAATCAATAATTGTGTATTTCATTTCTGTACATTTTAACGACACAGTGCAATAAAGGAAAATTTGAAGGTATATTATTAGGTATTAGTTGCAGCCAGATTGACAAATGTAAATTATTACTTATCCTACGACAAGTAAATATATAGCTATTCCGGAATCCAAAAATATTGACTTAAATTTATTTACTGGAATGATTAATTATTTAAAGACATTATGGAATAACATAAACAAAGAACGATCGTAATTTTTGCGAAGTCCCCATTAGTTACCCAAACACAAGGGTGTGAAAAGAGGTTTGTTGAAACTTTAATTGGTTTTTAATATGTTCAGGCTACAGACAAAAGTCTAATAACTAAATAAAGAAGAAATTTAGGTAACCGATTTGCTTTTTGGTTGTGCATCTAGTCCATTTTTAGCCAAAATTCATATATTTCAAAGATAATACATTTTGGCTCTGCTAAGAGCTAAGATTATAAATTTTGCACCAAGATTAAAAATATTAAGTTGGGGAAAAAGAAATCCATTATTTTTATATGAACTATAGGTATTTATTTAACATGCTTTGGAACTATCCGATTTGGGCCAAATATGCACCGTTTTGTTGTAGCAGTCCTATTGCTTTTACACAATGGGCTGAAGTGACAGACGTTTGCCGAGTACGACTCGGGTCGTTTCGGATAGTATACCCCCCTGTCGTGGAAACGACTGTTTCGTTGTACGATTTGTTGCCATTCAAATAATCCTGAACGGAATCTACGAAACCAAAATTGCACATAATTGGCTGTTACAATATTGGAACCATAAACACCATTCACATTTTTAGCCGCTTGGCTTGAATTTTCGCCTTTGTCAAAGAAAAACTGTAAAATGTACCGAATTTTCTCCTTTTTCACTTCCATTTTTAACACCCTGTAACCCACAACTGAATGCACCAAACAAAAAACAGCAATAATATTTTTTATCATTGTCACCCTTCCAATGATCATAAATCTGAAAATGTTTGATCGATAATTTACGAGAAATCTATCAGTACAGCCATCTGCCGAAAAAATAATGGATTTCTTTTTCCCTAACCTAATATATTTTATAGATATCAGAGGACATATATGGGAGATATTCTACACCAATACTCGGTTCTACATATTCTTATATCGTTCAATATAAATTCAAAATTTTGTCCAGCTCAGGATTTATCTTCACATGAAGTTAAAGTTCGGTGGTAGTTGTGTTGGCTATCATATATTCAGTCCCCTTCGACTATGCTAAAAAAGGTATTCAACCGCACACCTTCATAGGTCATTCCCCTTTCACCCTTGACTTGGCATCCAACAGCTTAATTTTATTTACCCATACGCCACTACATGTCCAAAAAAGGAAACCATTCTCGGTTTCAAAAAATTAAATTTTGTATTTTGATTTAATTCGAAACTACACTAATTCAAGGAAGTCCCTATACATTTTCAAGTGAAAATCTCAACAATTGTTAAAGACATAACCGATTTATTGTGCTAGTATCAAGTGACGGCAAGAGGGCTTCTCAAACTTAAAACGGATTTTTCTCGAAACTAATAATCCAATCAGTTCCAATTTTTGACATGTTTCTCTGGGAGTGTGTACATCTCGTATGAACTAGGATAAAGCCAATCGGTGAAGATCTTCCTTATTTTTTTAACTGAGTTTGTGGTCAAAAAAAAAATTCAAAGTTCCGCCACTTTGTTAATCGTTGTGATAAGTCAATAATCCTAGTTCATACGAGAGACAGACATGTACTCTTTTTAACACCGTTGGAATTTTCGGATTCGGATGTTCTAGTGAGGAGTTATCATGTCCACCATCAAATATAAGGACTTTTCTTTAATCACAAAAAACAACCTTTTTAAATCTTCAAATATATATGTGCAAAGTTACAAACCTTAAATAAATAATCGATAAACCCTGAAAAATGTCCTTTAAACAAAAAAAAAAATACTACTAAATCTATGATTTAGTTCCTGAAAAATATTCTTTGAAGAATTCACGCCATTCTATAAAATCGAATTCTATAAAAATCTATACCTTCGATAATCCTTGAAAACACATTCATTAAGTTCCTTGAAAAATATTCTTTAAAAATCCACGCCTTCGATAGTCCCTGAAAAATAGTATTTAAAAAATCCAAACCTTCGATAGTAGTAAATTCATTCATTCAAAAGTCCTTGAAAAATATTTTTTTGTAAACATTCACGCTTTGGATAGTCACGCCTTCGGTACTCAATGAAAAAATATAGATCTTAGATAGACTTTAAACAAACCCATTAAAAAATGTCCACCTTCGATAGTCTTTAAAAAAATATCCTTTAATAAATATGTAAACGCCATCAACCAAAATTCACACCTTTGATAGTCCATGAAAAAATACTGTAAAGAATCTACCCCTTGACAGCCCTTCACAAAACTATTCTTTAAAATATCCAAGAATTTGATAGTCTCTTAAAAATATTTGATGACAAATGCACGCATATGATAGCCCTGTAAAAATTATTTGTAAAAAATATACACGCTTTTCATAGTCCTTGAAAAAATATTCTTTAAGCCAGTGAGCGGAGCAGTATAGTCGGACGGGGCCGACCATACGATACCCTACACAAGTCCCACAGAACTCCATCTTTCTGCCGACTTTCATTCCGAGTCTGGGTAATATTTCGTATAGTTGCGCCCTCTTGCCCGATTAGTGTTCAACAGCACCTCTTCCTTACCACTGACATATTTTCCGAATATTACCAATATTCAGTACAGCCCTTCCAATTACTTGTCCATGCTCCCTTCACCATGGGTTGTGTTGTTATGTTCAGCTTATAATTTAGCCTATAGATTGAATCGAAAAACACAAAAAAATTGTTTTCGGTCCACTTCATCCCAATATTATTATCTGATCATCACCGAAAATTATAGTCGTTGTCCTTGACCATAACTGGAACCCCATGGAACAGTTCAAAGCGATTAGCGCTATATTTCCGCCCTCTAGTGTGGTAATGGGCTACTAAATAATATATGAATACGTAAGCACCTATAAATATTTACGTGTAACTCCCACATCCGAGTACATACGACAATATAATTGGTATCAATTTAAAGGCCAACCACTCCTCTTGGATATACTAGGTCCATCAGGAGTAAATATATAGAATACAAAAATTTTAATTTTTCACACAAAAGTCAAAACAGGCATGCTTATTCCTTGGACCAGTCCCCTTCTCCATGTAAAAATTCGAGATGTTTTGGCCATAATTGCGGCCTCTGAAGCGACCAGAAAAACCGACAAAAATAAAGTTTTAGGTCCATTTCATCCCCTAAATATTAACCGATCTTTTCCAAAAACAATAGGGGCCTTCATTGGCCAGAACCCACCATAAATGCACAATTTCGTGAAGATTGGTCCATAACTGTGGCCTGTTTCGTGTTTACAAATTATAATGGACAGACGGACGGACGGACACTCATGTCTACATCGAATCAACTAGTTGAGATATGACGATCGGTATACTTAAAGGTGGGTCTAGGACCAATATTTCGCGGCGTTACAAACTCTTGGGGCTGCACAAAGCTATAATACCCTGACAACATACTTGTGTAGGGCATAAATATTTTTGCTACTCCTACGATAGTCTCCGACAAAATATTCATTAAAAAATCTACGACTTCTGCAATGTTTAGAAAATGTTCTTTAAATGGTCTACGCCTATGTTAGTCCTTGAAAAATATTCTTTAAAAATCCAAGCCTCCGATAGCCTTGGAAAAAAATTCTTAAGAATCCACACCTTGGATAATTCATCAATACTCTTTGAACAAATATCATTTAAAAAAGTGTGATTTTTAAAAATCCACGACTTTGTGGCCCTTGAAAAAAATATTGAGTAACCCTTGGAAAAATATTATTTCAAAATTATGCGCCTTGTACAACCCTTGAAAATATTGTTTCAAAAAGCCCTTGAGAAATATTATTAATCAAATCTACGTCTTGATAGCCTTTCAAAAAACTATTCTTAAAAAAAAAAATCTACACCATGATTAGCCTTTTGAAAAATGTTATTTAAAAAATCTGCAACTTCATAGAAGAATCTACGCCTTGAATCTGTAAATATATAAATATTGAAAAACATTCTTTCAAAATATAAACCTGTTTAAAGAGTATTTTTTCAGAGTCCTTTAACCCTGAAACATATTCTTTTAAAAATCTTTGCCTTTGATAGCCCTTGATAACATAATCTTAAATAAATCCATGCCTTCGATAGTTTTTGCAAAAAATATTCTTTATCAAGTCAACGCCGTAGATAGTCTGTGAAAAACTAATTTTTAATAAAACCACCCCTTTGTAACTTTTAAAAATTCTAGCCATAATGGCCTTGGAAAAAAATTCTTAAGAATCCACACCTTGGATAATTCATCAATACTCTTTGAACAAATATTATTTAAAAAAGTGTGATTTTTGAAAATCCACGACTTTGTGGCCCTTGAAAAAAATATTCTTTAAAATATCTACGCCTTGAGTAACCCTTGGAAAAATATTATTTCAAAATTATGCGCCTTGTACAACCCTTGAAAATATTGTTTCAAAAAGCCCTTGAGAAATATTCTTAAACAAATCTACGTCTTGATAGCCTTTCAAAAAACTATTCTTAAAAAAATCTACACCATGATTAGCCTTTTGAAAAATGTTATTTAAAAAATCCGCAACTTCATAGAAGAATCTACGCCTTGAATCTGTAAATATATAAATATTGAAAAACATTCTTTCAAAATATAAACCTGTTTAAAGAGTATTTTTTCAGGGTCCCTTAACCCTGAAACATATTCTTTTAAAAATCTTTGCCTTCGATAGCCCTTGATAACATAATCTTAAATAAATCCATGCCTTCGATAGTTTTTGCAAAAAATATTCTTGATCAAGTCAACGCCGTAGATAGTCTGTGAAAAACTAATTTTTAATAAAACCACACCTTTGTGACTTTTAAAAATTCTAGCCATAATGGTTCTTGAAAATGTTAGGTTAAGGAATAGATTTAGAAGGAACATCTCACTACAATTCATGAGTTCATAGTGAAGTCATTCAGACTTTTTAATTCGAAGGCTTACAATAGATTGCAGTGTCTTAGGAAATGTCCAATGTTTCGCTGTCTTCCTACACATTATACACCGTAAATGTGTCTGCAGCCTGACATACCCTGATATATGAAAAAAAAAACAAGTATACACATCTTTATGTTCGGCAGGTACGAATTTTTAATAGTCTCCACATTCCATAAACATATCAGGAGCTTTTTATGCAGTCTGTTCTTTTTTTAAAATATTGAGTTTATGTAGAAACAAGGGCTTATATTATTCACTCTCCAAGAATTCGGAATACCAAATTATAGACACTTCGGTGGGAAAATTGTGTTAAAATCTTATTTTTTATTTATTAGATAAGATTAGATATTTTGATAAGAAGTTTTGACAATTAAAATCGCCATAATAAGATTAATAGAAATAAAGAATCACAGCCAAAAATACAAAATTACTGCAAAATCGATTGAAAAGCGGGAATGAAACTCCCAAAATATCGGATACATGGAGTACCATTATATCGGGTCTACACCAAAACATGGACCGATTTATCCAAACATCCTAGGTGATAAAGCAATTCATGTGAACATTTTGATAGCATTATCTTAAATATTTATATACGTTTATATTTATATTATTTATTTATAAGGTGAATATGGCTACGCATGCTAGTACGCCCAGAAGCCTGCTATATTTGCTATATTATTTTTCTACATATATTTATATATTTACAAATCATAAATTTAATTAGACTGTGCTACTAAATAGTATTATTGAGATTTCTCTTATATTTTTGTATACAGGGTATCCCTTCAATATTTCAGTACATCTTTCAATTTTAAATTGTTGCAATTTTGTCTTATTGTTGTTGTTGTTTTTTCTCTCTTCTTTACAACATCAGTGTTATTTGATTTTATGTAAAATTTCATTGACAAATAAAAAATCTTAAATGTGAAATGCCAATAAATCAATGTGACCTTTTAAAGGTTCTCGTTTTTCTCATAGCTGTTGGCAAAGAGTGGAACTTTCTATTTTGTTATTGTTGTTTATTTAGTTCGACGACGATGGCGATGACGCCGACGTCAAGGTCTATGTCCTACATTCAAACAATCGTACACACAAACACTCGCACTCATACACACACTTGGTCAAAGAAGAGAATTTCCTCAAGTGTTTAGGGCAGCAATGGAATGTTGAATATATATACGTGAAATAGCAAAAGATATATTAATATGAAAAAAAAATAATAACAACAATAAAGAAAGAAAAACGAAATACATATTCTTGACTGCCACCCTGCGTATCTATGAAATACCAACATTGAAATGGCCAGCCACACGAAAAATGGGCGTTTAGACAATTGAAGTGGGATGGATTCGATGGATGGATGGACGGATGAATGAATGGTCGGACTATTTCATCATTGATGTTGATATAAAACTGTCATCTGGGGACGGTGACAAAGAGCTATGGAAAATATGGAAAATGTTGCTTTGACGGATGTTCATCTGTCGATTTGAAAAACGAAATGTATTTATTCGAAATATTTAGTTAAAAAAAGGACAAACTGCCAATATTTAATATTGTCATTTGAGGTATTTTGGGTTTTTCCTTTTTATTGGCAGTTTTTCTTTTCTTATTCGCCTTCTTCCTCAGTTTGGTAGGCTTAGAAGAGACAAGGGTCGCCATTCACTGCTACTTAAATAAATGAACTAACTTTAGGAATTTAGGCCTAACGCCAAGGATAATGAAAGATGTAAAAAACCGAAAATTTCGTGAAGAAAAAAAAGTAATTTATAAAATATTGATAAAATGTGCAAAAAGAAATAAAGAACTTTTCAATTTTTTTTTCTAAGGAAAACATTACAGCATAGCCCACTAAATAGAAAACAACTACTTTTACAACACTTTGTAGCGGTAATTTGTTGTAAGATTTAAAAATAAATGTTTCTTTGTTTTCTAATTGGAAATTCTCCATTATAATAACAAAATAATTATATTGGCAATTTTCTACGTGTTTTTCTTTTCCCGGAATATCGGCGGTACATGTTTATGTACCAACTTATATTTCATTTTGTCTTGTTCATTTGTTTGTTTGTTTATACATTATGTGACGTTAATTTATACAGCGAATTTTATCATCCCTAACACATCATTCAATCAGTGTTCGCAAAAAAAGAAAAGTTCGTCAAACAACAAATTATCCATGTTAATACGTAAAGTAAACGTTAATATTGACGTCAGTGGTACAGTGGGCCGAAGGAAACATTTGGTGAAAATTAGTATTTTAATTAAGCGGTATACATTGCAATATTATTATATATATGTATATATATTGCTTTCGATAGTCCTTATAAAAATATTCTTTGGTAAAAAGTCTTCACTTTTGAAGGACTTCGACAAAATATTCATTAATAGTATAGTTAATATGTACTATTAGATAAAATATGTGTTCGAAATGTTTGAAGAAAATAAAAACAAATGTAACTAAAAATCGACTAATTGACAGCATTGTTATGTGATAGGATGGTTAAGAAGATCTATGGTAAGATCTTTTACCAATTTAAAACACAAAATGCCACATTAAGGTAAATCAGTTGTTAAATGTGAATATAACCTCCAACATATATATGGGAAATTACTAAATTCTTTTAAAATTCCATAAAAAAAAATTGAAACATTTTTTGCGAGCACATTCATGATTTTTGATACATAGGTTAAGAAAAATATACTGATTCGAAATATGTTCGCGTTCACAAATTCGGATGCTGCGCACAAAAGTTATAGCGATTTCAAATCTTGCATTTCAAATATAAATTAAATGAATTCCTATTTGTTGTAATTCGCGAATTTTTATCACAAATGGTTAAACACATTTGTTTTCTTTGCATACTTGTCAAATCACATTGAAATACGGTTAAATTGTCGCGAAAAACAAATAGAAGCATGAGGATATCTGAAAGTAGTATGGTTAAGGGAATACGGTTTTTCCTTAATCGTCTAAAATATGCGACGCTTTTTTCTTCATATTTTTCAGATGATTGTTAAATATCGGTATATTCATCTGATAACAGTTTCGACTGTAAAAATGACTAAATATATTGCAGTTACAATACATCAAAATGATCAATATTAAAAAGCATGCAATTCGCGTATTAGTTGAAATCAGTTAATGCGCATGCGGTTTTCGTATAAACCGAATCAATGTCTTTCAATAATTATGAATTTTTCGATGTTTAATTTAGCGGTCAAAGTGTGCCGCTCGATGCACTTTACTATGCAAAAACCCTAAAAATGGCTAAAAATCACGCAACGTGCAAACGATTTTTATGCGCATCCGATTTTAGTAATCTCCTATAAAATACACAAAACGACACCTATTTTAAAAGGATCGGTTAAGAACCGCGGATGTGCCTCCACAATCGATTTTGGATAAAATACGCATATTATTCGCGTATCGATATATTTTTGACCTATTTTCACACAGATTCGCGAATATGATAACACAAGAATGAATGTATGTGAAATCAATTCGAAGAAAAAAGCGATTATATACGCGGATTTGTCAAAATAAGTTTTTGCAGTTTTTCCTAAATTCAAGGTACCTATATCTGCCGTTTTATTGGGCGGAATTGAACATGGATGGGCTCATTAGATCCGGCACGTAAAAAAACTAAAATTACGCGGGGTTCCACGGAATTTGAATGGACTTTCTTAGACTCAAAAAATATGTTTTTTATAAAAATTTACGCATTAAATTTTCGGCTTTGGAATCCAATTGCAAAGAAGCTATGGTTAGCACATTCATGAGATATACAATAAACGAAGCAAAATCACGAGTTCTACAATCTTATAATCAGTTTAGTCCATTATCTGGATGCGCGTCCTGATTATAACAAAAATTCAGAAAACACCGAAAATCCGGCTTCAAATTGTCAGCATCCTTTTTGGGTGGATGCAGTGATTATATCGAAAAATCATACATTAGAATCATATTGTCCATGGAGTATTCTGCAACTTAGTCACTGATCACATGTGCGTGCGTTGTGTAGTTTAGCCACAAATCAGGAAGGAACACAAAAAAACTCGTTGGCTTCAACACATTTTCACCCATTTTTTACATTACCATCATCGCAGCTTCCACGCAACTTATTATTTATTACCAATATTTCAAGATTTTGACAAGAACACTTCATTTTATAGAAATGAATTTAAATGTTATGCAATATGTTCATATTTCGCGAGTTATAACCTTGCAAACCTCAGTTTCAAGGATTTTAAAAGATTTTTGTAATTTCCCATGTACCGATCAAATTACTTCAACAATTTTTACTTGAAGATTTTTTTGTCTAGTAATACACCTGAAATTGTGTGGAAAAATTCATATGGGGTTTATGCTAAACCTTAAACCGACTAGTCTGGTTTCAATAACAATCAGGGGGTAAGATTAATATTTGTATTGAACTCACAACAGAGCTCGTAATATTTCACACGGAATTGCTAATCAGCAATGGTATTTTGTATTGTAGTATATTACTTATTTACTTAGCTGGCTTTTTACAGAACGGTTGTGCAATAAGCCGAGCTTAAAAAAGTTTTAAAGGCGCGTCGGTCTTATGCGCATCTCATCTAATTTGAAAAGCCATTTCCGAGATGTTGTATTCTACTTGATCTTTCCATCGGATTCGTGGCCTTCCCCTTCTGAGTGAACCATCACTTGGCTCGCTTTTATATGCCTTTTGAGCTGGGGCATTTTCATCCATTCACCCAAGATGGCCTAGCCAACGTAATCGCTGCAGCTCGATCCGTCTGACTATCGATGTCGATGTCCGAGAATAGATGGTATAGCTCATGGTCCATTCGACGGCGATATTCACGATCGACGTAGATCACTCCAAGAACTGCCTCATCTGCTGCAAGTACACATGCTTCAGATCCATACAATATTATGCTTTATATCAGCGTCTTCTAGAGTGTGAGATTGGTCTGGCGAGAGGTGACCTTGCTTTTGAGTTGTTTACTCACCATAGTATCATCTGTTGGCCAACACTATTCTCCTTCGGATTTCAAAGCTGATGTTATTAGTTTTGTTTATGGTGGTACCGAGGTATATAAAATCGTCTACTACCTCTATTTGGTCCGAGTCTACTGGACGTCTTGCGCGTTGATACCATCAGCTTGGTATTTTCGCCATTTACTGCCAGTCCCACTTTGGTAGGCTCCTTCTCAATTCGTTCAAAGGTGGCTGTTACCGCTCTCAATTTCGACCCATTATGTCGATGTCGTCGGCATAGGCGAATAACATCTGCTGTTTGGTGTACAGAGCGTCATTTCTCATATTTGCATCTCATATGACCTGTTCTAGCAGGATGTTAAACAGGTCACACGACAAACTGTCACCTTGTCTGAATCCTCGTTCGGGAGGTCCTTTCAGACTTTAACTCTTGACCTTAAACCCTGGATAGCACATTATATGTGATGGGAGGGAGACTAATTTCCTTATAGTTGGCACATATCGTCTTGTCTCCTTTTTTGTGCACGGGACACAGGCAGCTGAGGTTCCTATCATTGGGCATGCATTCCCCTAGCCAAACTGTACAATTGAGCTGGTGCATGCTCCTGACCAGCATCTGACCACCGGTCTTGAATGGTTCAGCTGGTAATCCATTGGCATCTGCTGTTTTATTGTTCTTCAGCCGATTAATTGCTATATTGACCTCATCTTGGCTAGGTGGTATATTGTAGTATATTGGTTCCCATTAACTATAAGGTAAAAAAATTTCCATAATGTATACAATCAATATGGATCTACCTCATATTAGGTTTTTTGGATATCCTAGCAGCATTTTCCAAAGGATGTGATTGTAATTTGCTTGTGTCCGGCCTAATAATGAAAATGCGAATACTTACCCAGAATACAATAATCATAATTTAAAAATTTCATTCGTACTTATTTTTTTATTGTACATGTACCTCGCTTTGAATACAAGTAAAAATTCATATAGTACTGAGAAAGCCAATAGTTTTTGCTCTCATTTTTCCTCTCTTTCTCTCTCACTCTTTCTCTCCATTTTTCGTTTGCAAAACATATGTATTCCCCCAAGAAAAAACCCCTTCCATTGTTTCTTAATGTCAGACTCTATTACCGACATCGGCTTGGTGTTGCAAAATTCGCATATGTAGTTTCCAACTTTTTTCGATATAAATGCTAAATACTATATATCAAACAAATGTTTATACTAAACACAAGCCCAATCGAATGTGTAACATTGTATATGATTGTTCTAATCCGAACCGTACTGAATTTTTTCCGAAAGGCCCTGTTCTGTTTTGTTTCGGTCTCATATTTATCGATCCATGATTATTTGTTTATAAATGCCATATCATCGCATTTTAAAGCACTGCTGTTCGTATTTTGTCAAAATTTCTTCGAACCAATCAACCCGAATCATTTTTCGAGCTACTGCCAACGCCAGAAATCACTATATTTTGGTACTACTCCTAGAATTATTGATAGTGGCTGTAATTACGCATTCCGGATTCCTGGTGAACAAAGAAGCTTCTTAGCTTAGGGATCTTGTAGATATATTAATATTGCAACTATTTACTTGACCATATTTTTGTTTCCCTGTTAGTACGTTTAAAATCTTAGGGCTTCCACAAAGCCTCATGGCAAAAAATTCTAGCAGCAAATGAGCGATGTATTCCAATTTAATTTAGTTGTGAAATCACGTTAGTTTTTTAAGTAAGTTTAGTCCGTATTACTATTATACTCCCATTGTTATTCTCATTCACCTTTAATTGATTTTTAAACCGATTACATTATCGAAAAAGTACTCCTTACGACAATGAACATTTATCTTTATGCTTATATTTTTTCGTTCTTATTACACTACAATATAAACACACTGTATGTAACACCTCTGAAAACTACATTAAAGACAGTAAAGCTCCTTTTATACCACTTGCAAGCATATCAACATACATATATGTTTACTTATGTATATTCATACTACCTATCTTGTAAAAACGTGCAAGCTATCTGCCATCGTAGTGACGCCAGTGATTGGCGGTTGGCGATAATGAGCTCGCCGACATTTGCATTGATGAGATTGTTTTTCCCACTAAGAAGTAGTAAAAGATATGTGAAGCAAGATATAAGAAAAATAGGAAAAGCGTACGATGAAATAAAGCAAAGTACCCGTAACAATAAAATTGAAATAGCATTTGTTGTTTGGTGTGTTATATCGGTGTAAAAGTGTGTGTATGTAAGTATGCATGTGTTAGGTGGTTGGTGTGTCTTTTTTAGAATTTCTCTTCGCCTAGATCATTGCCAAGGATTTTTTTGCTGCTATGCTTTGCTTTCAGCTGTTGTGTTTTTGAGGTTATTTTGTTTTTTTCTTTTATTTTTGTCTTCGTTATTGATTTCCTTATTTCTTAAAGATATTTCAATTTATTTTTTCGCATTTGTCGTTTTGTTTGATTCGGGATATTTATCATCGATGTTTTTGCTTTTGAAATTTAACAAGTATTTTCCTTTAGGGTATTTAGTTTTTTATATTGAAAATAAAATAGAGACACAAATGAATATTCTTCTGCATTTAAAGCAAGACTAGAAGAAAAAAAGGTATTTTTAGAGAATCTTACAGAAGAGAAAAAGTCTTCATGGAAAAAAACAGACAGTCATCTTATTCAACAGCAGAAGCAGACGATCAGAATGTCAAATTAAAAAAAAATCAAGAATGACAGAAGGTCTTCTTGGAGAACGACCAAATATCTTCTTGTTCAAAACCAGAAGTAGGTTATCAGAAGTTCACAAGCATTTCATATTTTAGAATGTCAAAAGGTGGTCTTGGAAAACAACCGAAGGTGATCTTATTCAAAACAAGAGGTAGATAATAAGGAGGTCAGATTTTAATAGACCAGAAGGGTCTTCATATGTTCATATATTAAGAAGGTGTTCTTGGAGAAGAACAACAGCTCAAATTTCTTCATACAAAATACCGCAATATCTATTTATAAAAGACCGGAACATATTTTTTTAAAGACCGGAGGATATTTTTCTCATAGAAGACTAGAATGACATCTAATAAAACACGAGAAGATATTTTTTATATAGAACGAGAATATTTTCTTATAAAAGCTTCTTTTCTTCATTTTTAATATTTTTATAATGAAGGTCATCTAATAGAAGACACAAATATTTTTATAGAAGACGAGAATATCTTCTTATATAGGGTCCTGAAGAAATTTCTGATAGAAGGCCAGAATATCTTCTTAAGAGAAGATCATAAGTTCTTCTTATAGAAATAGGCGGGGAAATCTTTTTATACAAGGTCCAGAAGAGATTCTCCATATAAGGACATAATGTCTAATTTATCGATATCTAAAAGGCCAATTTACGGAAGACTACAAGGTGTTCTTTAGACCAGGAAGATCCGTTTTAGAAGACTCTGAATGAATTCATAGTAAAGGGACAAAAGGTTTATAGACATTTAAAAAGGATTCTCCAAACAAAAGCAAACGTTTTACTTCATCGAAGACCAGAAGGTCTGCTACCACGAAGGAGACTAGAGGGCCTTATTTAAAGAAATCCGTATGTCGTCTTTATAGAAGGCTAGAAGGTCATCTTGTAGAAGAAAATCCTTTTAGTAGAGCTCCAGAAGTTCTTCTTTACTAAAGACCCAGAAGTTATTTCTCCTGAAGGATTACATGGCCTTCCTCAAAGGTGGCTGGAAGGTTTTCTTTGTAGAAGATATGAAGGTATTCTTATAAAAAGAAGATCTTCCTTACAAGGGATGAGAAGGACTTCTTCATACCAAACGGAGACCAATAGATCTTGTTATAAAAGGCAAGGAGCGCTTCTTGTAGAAAAGCAGAAGACATTCCTATAAGAGAGCAGAATGACTTTTAGAAGAACAAAAGATCCTTTTATCGAAAGAATGAGGCATTCTTTGAATAAAGTAATCTTCATAGAAGACCATGCCTTTTTACTCTAGAAAATATATTTTTCTTCGTAGACAAGGTATTCCTAAAGAAAACAAAAAAGATTTCGTTATTTAAGACCAAATGGTCGTCGTAATTAATTAAATAGTATGAAGAAGGTATTCTTCATAGAAAGCTAAAAGGTCTTCTTCATAGAAGGCCAAAAGTTGTTCTTTAAAGAAGCCCAGAAGGTCTTCTTCATAGAAGCCCAGAAGTTATTCTTCATGAAATACCAGAAGGTCTTCTTCATAGATAACCAGAAAGTAGATTTTCTTCATAGAAGGCCAGAAGGTCTTCTTCATAGAAGCCCAGAATGTATTTATATATGCCCAAAATTTCTTCTTCATAGAAGGCCAGAACGTATTCGACATAGAAGGCCAGAAGTTATTATTCATAAAATACCAGAAGGTGTTCTTCATAGAATGCCAGATGGTATTCTCCATAGAAGGCTAGAAGACTTTTCATAGAAGACCAGAAAGTATTTTTCATAGAAGTCCAGAAGAACTTCTAGAAGGATAGAAGATCTTCTTCATATAATGCCTGAATGTTTTCTTCATAGAAAGCCAGAAGGTCTTCTTCATAGAAGACCAGAAGGTATTCTTCATAGAAAGCCAGAAAGTCTTCTTCATAGAAGGCCAGAAGGTCTTCTTCATAGAAGGCCAGAAGGTATTCTTCATAGAAGGCCAGAAGGTTTTCTTCATAGAAGGACAGAAGGTCTTCTTCATAGAAGGCCAGAAGGTCTTCTTCATAGAAGGCCAGAAGGTCTTCTTCAGAGAAGACCAGAAGGTCTTCTTCATAGAGGGCCAGAAGTTATTCTTTATAGAAAACCAGAAGGTATTCTTTACAGAAAACCTGCTTCATAGTCACAGAAGGTCTTTTCATTGAAGTTCTTCTTCATGGAAGGCCAGAAGATCTTTCTAATAGAAGGCCTGAAGGTCTTCTTCATAGAATGCCAGAAGGTCTTCTCTTCATTGAAGGACAAAAACTCTTCTCTTCATTGAAGGCCAGAAGGTCTTTTCTTCATTGAAGGGCAGAAGCTCTTGTCTTTATAGAAAGCCAGAAGGTCTTCTCTTCATTGAAGGCCTGAAGGTCGCCTCTTCATAGAGAGCAGAAGGTTTTATTCATAGAGGACGAGATGTTCTTCTTCTGAGAAGACCAGGAGTTATTCTTCATAGATGACCAGAAGGTGTACATATAAGGTCAGATGTTCTTCTTTATAAAAAGTCTTCTTTGTAGATGTCTAGAAGGTATTTTTCATAGAGGACCAGAGAATATCAGAAGACATTTTACATATGGAAGGTTAGAAGGAGATGCCCAGAAGGTCTTCTAATAAATAATCTAAGAGTTGGTGTTCTCACAAAAGAACAAAAGCTTTTTGTAGAAGACCTTCATACTACCTCTCAAATCAGTGTCATCCTTCTTTGAAGTCTCAATAATCTCCAATCAAGGTCACCATCAATAAAAATATCTCTCCATTTCCTTGTGACCCCATTTCCCCCTCCTCCCTCAAAGTGCATTTTCAGTAGGTGATTTATTTCCAAATGCCATTAAATTAACATTAATTTTGATGACTACCAAACAATATAAATCATATTCTACGACATATTCGGCATATACAACATACATACGAGTATGCATGTGTGTGCCTGTACATAGGATGTTCCCGACTTAAGACTGTAAACATGGAATTTGATTGGTGGCAGTCGTAAATAAAACCAAATCAAATAAATATAAAAATAGATTAGGGCACCGATAAAAACAGACATACGACGATGTGTTAAGGCTCCAATACATGTGTGTGTGTGAGTGTGTGTGAGAGAGAGTATTTCACATTAACATGCCGATTTTAGTACTTAAAGATGTAATGAAATAAAATCAATGAAATAAGTTTTAAATTGACTCCTAAGCAAGTCTATGAATATAAGACTGGCAATAAAACACAGACTATTGCTGTTCGCCGAGCACGTACTCGTAGGAAATGTGAAAAAATAAAATATAAAAGAGTCTATAAAAGTTCGGGCTCTTATGGCAGGGAGTGGTTGTTGGTAGGGCCTTTTTATGATAGATTGGAAGAGATAAGAAATCGATTTGAAATATTTTAGGCATTTTTCATCCAAGGCTTCTCCTCGAAATTAAATTTAGAGTCTGATATTACATTTCGGCTTATATTCCTCTTGATATAATTTATTTTACACCCATTATAAATAAAAGCTCACCAATACTTAGAGGCCTTTGCGAACCGTGTGTATCCTTTGATTAGTCCATCAATAGACTCTCCCCACAAATAACAAGCAAACATACACATGTAGACAACATAGACGCAGACCAATAAACACACAAAATCTCAGGAGAATACTAATAATGTGTGTGGCTGTGTGCGTGTGTGTTTATCTAAGAAAATTACAATCCGAAAATCTGCTTACAGAAAACGTTAAAAGGAAGGGAATGGGGATGTTGCACAGAAAAAAGACAAATTCCAAGGACTCACCAAAAGAAAACATATGTTCAAGACGATTTTGAAAAACAAACTCGTATGATGTACCACACACACGAAGGCGTTTGTTATCTGCCAAGTTATATGCACGTATTTATGTGTGGTTGAATTTATTACTGTTTTTTGCAGTTCGATGTTAAACAAAGTAGATTGTGTGATAAATACTTTTAAATAAAAATGAATTAAGTGAAATATGTGAAAACAGAGCAGAGCTTCACTGGATGATGGGACAAAAAGGAAAGTAGGAATTGTTACGACCGAAAAATCTACCTATAGATGGTTAAATGGTTTCCTTATAGACTACCAAAATGAATACGCTTCTTATAGAAGGTGGTAAAGAAAATCTTGTAGAAGAAAAAACACCTTCTTGTTAATACTAAAAACAACTACTGGAAGCAAATCTTCTTCATAGAAGGGCAGAAAGTCTTCTTGATAGAAGGCCAGAAGGTCTTCTTCATAGAAGGCCAAAAGGTCTTATTCATAGAAGGCCAGTCTTCTTCATAGAAGGCCAGAAGGTCTTCTTCACATAAGAGCGGACGGACTTCTTCATAGAAGATCTCAATGTCTTCTTCATAGAAGACCAGAAAGTCGTCTTCATAGAGGAGCGGATGGGCTTCTGCATAAAAGAACAGAAGGACTTCTTCATAGAAGGCCAGAAGATCTTCTTCATAGAAGAACCGAAGATATTCGTCATAGATGAGTAAAAGGCATTCTTCATAGAAGGCCAGAAGTTTATCTTTATATAAGATTAGAAGATCTTCTTCCGAGGGCCTTTTTTGTAGAAGGCCAGAATGTGTTCTTCATAGAAGACCAGAAAGTGATCTTCATAGAAGACCAGAAAGTGATATTCATAGAAGACCAGAAAGTCGTCTTCATAGAAGAGAAGAAGGTCTTCTTCTTCATAGAAGATCAGAAGGTCCTCTTCAGGTCTTCTTCTTAGTAGAGCAGAAGTTTTTCTTGATTGAAGACTAAAAGACTTTCTTTGAATACCAAAATATATTCTTCATAGAATAGCAGAATGTCCTATTCATTGGAGAGCAGAATGTCTTCTTCATAGTGACCAAAAGGTTTTTTTATAGAAGACCAGAAGATCGTCTTCAGAGAAGATCCGAGAATATTCTTAATGAACCTTAAATGATACTTTTTAAAGAACCGGAGCGTTTCTTATAGATGACCTCTTTAAAAAGACTATCAGTTGTTTTTTAAGAATTTATAAGGTCTTCTAAAAGGAGATCAGAAGGTCTATTTAGAAAACATGAGAAGTTCTCTGGGAGAATTATAGATGGTATTTTAGTACTGTCTTTTCTAGTTGGTACCAAAATATCTGGTTAGAGAAGACGAGAAGGAGGTCTTATAGCAGCCGAAAGGGTCTTCTCTTTGGAGATTGAAAGGTCTTCATAGAGATATCTAGAATATGTTCTTAGAGAATGTCAGAGTGCCCTCCTAGAGAAGAATTAGAAAGTCTGCTGTTAGAAGACTAGAAGGTCCGTCTTAGAGGATTAGAAGGTATTTTCTTAAAAGGCTAAATATTCTGTTCTAAGAAGGCTAGAAAATCTATTTAGATAAGACCAGAAGGACTTCATAGAGAATAGCAGAATGTATTCATAGTGAGGGCCAGAAAGTCCTAGGTAGGATTAAAAGACCTTCCTTTAGAAGATCAGAATTTCTTACTACAGACTGACCACAAGGTTTTCTCATATAAGACAGGAAGACATAGAAAACAAAAAGGTATTTTCATAGAAGATAGGAAGGTATTATCATGAAAGGTATTTGCATGAAAGTTTATCATGTTTTTCTTATAGAAGTCGGCCTTCAAAAAAAAAAAAAAAAAAAAAGGAAAAGGAAAAGGACGGGATGTCTTTTATAGAAGACTAAACCATCGTCCTATAATAGATTTCTGTAGAACATAATATCTTAGGAATGTGGAATTTGTTATTATGGAAGGTTTTTAATCTTCTTAAAGACCAAAGTTTATACTTAAAATGTTCGTAATATAGAATATAGAAAAAATTGCGATCGATTAAATATCGAGGAAAAATCAATTTGGTATCCTACCAATTTAAATCTTATTCCCCCAAGTTCTGTACACAGTAGCTCCTCGTGACAAATTCGAAACATATCAGATCTTCCAATTTGCAATAAACACATAAATTTGCTAACCTCAAAAAAGAAACATCACACGCACACACACACTCGCACTAACAAAATGCCTAGACAAGTAATGAATTGGCGATATGTGCAATAGAATAGGAAAAAACCACTTGGCAAATGGAAAGTGGTTAACATGCACGCCATCATTAAGACAAATGAGGAACATGAAAAAACTGGCTAAATGCACCATCCATGATGGTGCACAGCACATCCAAACTATGATGATGATGTTGTTGTTGGTGTATGATGCATGTGCAACAGCTAACCAGACATTGTGACACTGCTGGCAGTGCAGATGCAACATGGATGAATGCCTGCCATCGGCAACGGCACACATGCACACACACAAAGAGATGCGAAAGCACCCAACTCTAGGAAATGCACACATGTGTTTTTGTATCAGTTTTAAACAACAACAGCAACAACATTAATGTTGTCCCCATTGTAGTTGCAGTTGTGATGATAATTTTTGAAAACAACAACAAGAAAAAAGACTGAATATCAAATGAGGAATATCATACACTTTTTCGGACGTGCGTACAATACACACGGAGCAACCAACCAACGACGACAATTGTATCAAAAGAGGATTTTTATGTCGACATTTCTGTTGTTTGGGAGGGTAACGCCTCAACTGATCCGAACTGCAGTTGTCAAAATTAATTACTCCGCCATGTGCAACATGAGATGTGTGGATACCAAGTTTTTCTGTTTTCTGTTTGGATTTACCAGTCTGAACACACAATCGAATCGTACAATAATTGCATTCAATTTGAGACGCCTTATTTCAGTTTTGTATCCAATTTGGAGCACAACTTGTCGATTTGGCAATTGCATTTGGGTGGGATTTATCTTTTTTATTTATATTTTATAATATGTTTGCGAAAATTCATTAAATGATGTGGGTTTAAAAGAGTGTAGGTTTGATTTTCTATACGCGAGCATAAATTCGATTGAAAATTATGGTGTTTTATGGAGGTTTTTTCATTTAGTAAATCCCTATTTTGTTGAGAACCTACTTTAAAAGAAATTAATATTTTATACAAGAAATACTTACGAAATCGAATGGAAATATTACAAAAACATCGGAAACATCTAAAATACAAAAACCCTTTCATATAAATAACCTTATTAGCTAGATATAGAAATTTGTTTTATGTTAAAATATGTTTCTAAAATTTAGAGAGCCAATGTAATATTAAGGGGACCCCCAATTCTCGGTTTCAAAAAAATTAGTTTTGTATTTGGATTTTATTCGAATCTACATTGTGCTAGGAATAAGTGACGACAAGAGGCCTTCTCATTTTTCTTCAAACAGCGTTTTTGCTAATTGCGGGCACGATATCTCAAAAACTAATAATCGATCGGATTATTCCAAATTTTAGGACGTTTCTCTGTGAGTGTATAGCTATCGTATGAACTAGGACAATTCCAATCGGTCAAGATCTTCCTTATTTTTTTAATTTGGGTTGAGGTAAAAAATAGGCGATTAAAAAAAAATCAAATGTCGGCCATTTTGTGGATTTTTTGCGAAATCAATAATCCTAGTTCATACGAGAGCCAGACCCTTTCTAAACCCGTTGGAATTTTCGGATTCCGATGTTCCTGTGAGGACTTTTCTTTACAACAACAAAACAGTAACAAACATTTTTGGTAAATTATTTTTCTTTAAATCTTCAAATATATATCTGCAAAGTTACAAACCTTAACAAGCTATGGCCAAATAAATGAGGTGTGTCAAATGTTATATTATTCGGATAATATTGCGACTATTATTTCCAATGATAAATGTATATTAATTGGCCCAGAATGGAATTCTCAACCTATCCTTTAATAGGAGATCACTTTTGACGGTAAATTTGGAGAAGATATGTTCTGAGTGTTATTTTATATATTTCAACTTCTTTTTTCTTGTCGTTTTGTTGGCGATTAGGATACCTCCTACTAATCTTTTCTAATAGAATCTCTTCTGCTGGCATCTTTGTCTGGCTTCAGTCTAAAAACCACCCTGCCTATTTTCCAGGCTTTAGGGATAATTAAGGCGGCTAACGATGGATTGAGTACAACAATTCAATATTCTACTACAAATCCATCCGGTTGCTTAAGCACCATCATTGGGATTCTGTCTGTGTGTCTGTCTATTGAAATCATAATAAAGCGTTGATATTTTAACCCTGTACAACAAAGTTGTCAGGGTATTATAGCATTGTGTGAGCACAAGAGTTTTTAACGCTGAGAAATATTGTACCTAGACCTACCATTTAGTACACCCATCGTCATATCTCGTCTGTGTCCGTCTATGTGTCCATTGTAATTTGTTAACACGACACAGACCACAGTTTTAGATCAATCGTCACGAAATTTTACATGTAGGACTGGTTATGACCAAAGAGGACCCCTATTGTTTCGACCGGTTAATATTAATGGACTAAAAAACTTTATTTTTGTTTGCTTTTCTGGCCGCTCCAGAGGCTACAACTATAACCGGAACATTACGAAATTTTACACAGAGAAATGGGTCTGACCATAGAATAAGCATGAGATGATATTGCGGGCATGAAATTGAACGAAAACTTGTTTGTCTGGTCTAGTCGCTCTAGACATCACAGTTATCAGGCGAACATCATAAATTTTCCATGTGCCGATTTTTGTGTAAAAATTACAAAATTTGAATCCTTTGAAGAATTTTTTTACTCCGGGAAAATATGATTCGGAAAATATGCCAGAGTCTAGCTGTTTACCTCTACCTCAGGCTCGGCACTTAGATCCGCAAATAGTTAGAGCTCAGTAGTATTCTTGTAGGTAAATTTGGAGAAGAACATCACAAATTTTCCATGGGCCGATTTTTGTGTAAAAATTACAAAATTTGAATCTTATGAAGAATTTTTTTTTCTCCGTGAAAATATGATTCGGAAAATATGTCGGAGACTAGCTTTTTACCTCTACCTCAGGCTCGGCAATTAGATCCGCAGACAGTTAGAGCTCATTAGTACTCTTGTAGGGTATCATATGGTCGGTCCCATCCGACCATTCTGCTCCGCTCCCTGTTTTTAATATGAATTTCTTCTATGATGTTTAGATTTTTGTGTAAAAATTACAAAATTTGAATCTTATGAAGAATTTTTTTTTTACTCTGAAAAATATGATTCAGGAAATATGCCGGAGACTAGCTGTTTACCTCTACCTCAGGTTTGGCAAGTATAACCCCTGATAGTTAGATCTCAGTTCTAGTCGTATTAGTGCTCCGCTCACTAATTTTAATATAAATTTCTTCTATGATGTTAAGTATTGAAAATGGGATATGTCGGTCTATACACTAGTATAAACCTCGTCTTAAGCTTGATTTTCGGTATTATTAAGGTTCATATCGATTTTTCTAAACGTAGTGAATACACTGGAATTCCGGGTTCTTGGAGGCCTAAAACAAAATTTTCAGCAAAAACGTAACACAGTTTAATTTAATGGTTCCACCCTATTTTCTAAAACGACTGTAATTTGATATAAGAGTGGTGAATAATATCTTTGCTTTTTTATTGTAGTTCTATGTTTTTACATAGGTTCTATATAAATATCGCGCTCAATTTTATCCATTTTAATGGTTCTAGACTCAATTTGTAATCGTAATATTTTATATTGGCCTGGCGAGTAAGAATTTCTTCGCATAAAATCATTTATATTCATTGTATATTAATATACCCACTGCCACCGATTCATCGGAATATCATAATATCTGAATTGAAGCTAGAACCATTTGGCACACTCTTCATATAAATGTCCCGATTTAGCCGAAATTTCCAACAGGAGTTTCTGAAAGTTTATTTTTCTTTTTTTCAGGATATAAAACATTATGGGATATATTTTGATAGGCACGTCAAGCTGGAGAATATGAAAAGTTCAGTTCAGACAATTTAAAATTTAAGTGTACGTAATAGGTGTTAAGTCCTTAAATAATGGTATGTAGCACTCTTTTTCACATGAATATGAAATGTGAGTTTTTTGTCAAAGAAAAAACTCTAAGTAAAACATTTTAAGTGATCCCTGTTTTATCATAGCCTCGTATAACGGACCCGATAAGACCATTTCCTTGTCTGGGGGGATAAAATCTCAAAAAATATTTTTAATAATGATCTATAGGTTCATTTACATAAATACCACGGCGCCGCTTTTAAAACAACTAATAAAAATAAAAAAAAAATAAATAAAAAAATAGAAAACAACTATTTATTAGTGAGGAATGTATGGCATTGTCCGCCGAGGGGTATGGCAGGGAAGACTATAGTTTCGGATCTCGCCACTGATCCTCATCAGTTCCCTTAGTTTTTTGTTGGGATATTCTCCCAGAAGCTATTAATAGCTTCTTTACAAAAAACCTTTCAAACCCAAATGTCTCTTGTGACAATTCGAAGTTCATACGTTACCAGCGATACGACCCCAATGAGAAGTTCGTTTCGTTGGCGCCTGACTTCGTGGTCAACAAAGCATTTACAGATAACTACAATACATTCAGAATGTACACCCTATGGAAGGTATAATTAGTTCCGTTGAGTCGAACTTAACCGCGTTTTTCTTGGTTATTTCTTGATTTCGATTCTTAAGTTTTCTGAAAAAAAAATCCAAAATTCCAATACAATTTCGAAACGTTTCAATGGGATAGTAAATTTTTTTTAAATAATATTGAATTTCCTTATACGGTTTTGAAAGGTTTATGCTACTATGGTCAATCTTCAAAGACTCTTTGGTTCTCGTAATTCCTATAATTCTTTGTGGTGACTGGTAAATTTTCATGGGATATAAATTTTCATGGGATATATAAAAATATATAGACATATTAGATTACGGCAACACAAGTGGCGAAAAATCCAACCTTTTCGATAATCGGGAATGTAAACAAATATATTTTGTTCCATCTCTTCAGGGCTCATTTTTATGAGTAATTTAAAATCCAAAACATTTTTCTAAAATTTACTTAAAGTGTATAATATTACCATTTGCATACAAATACACAGATTGCCTGGTGTGCAGCACAGTGAGTGAGTCATTCGGGAAATGTGTTCCATTCTGTGTACACTACATGGTGTTGTTTGCTTTATTCTTCTTTTTTTTTGGTCTAAACCATTTAAAGTTAAAACTATAGGAAATAGAAACAGCACGTCATTCGGACAATCATACAAACACACACACATATGCATACAGACAGACACAAAACATGACATGTCTAAAAGTGATGTTTTCAGAACATATGCCATTGCCCATGACGATAGTTTGGGATTTGCATTTTTTTGTTTGCATTGCTCCGTCGTCGTCTTAGTCTTCTTTTTGTGGATAGTGTAACATCACTTGCTGATATTGAAGCGATGTATGTGATGTGATGCTGTTCTAGACTTGCAGCTAATTAGCCTTTTTCTAAATGCAATTTTGTTTTTGTTGTTGGTGGTGTTGTTGAGTTTGCCGCCTCAGTAGTTGTTGGGTATTAAATGCATTTCTTGAAACCAAAAAATATAAAGGCTAGTTCCTCTAACTGGCTGAATATATCATT
>NW_026882874.1:0-43453 GCF_032173495.1 Musca vetustissima
AGGCCAGGAAAAAATATTTTAACCAGTAAGGAAAGTAGTAAAGTCGGACTGGGCCGACTATATGATACCCTTCACCACTTGGGTATATCCTTACAATTGTATGAAAATGTTCCATCGAAGGAACATACTCATGTCGTTCTGCAACCTATGATAAATTTAATTTCATAAACTCAATTCAGTACCCTATGCCAAATTTCGTGCAAATCGAAATATATGTAGGGACTTTGGTGCACCATTTACCTTAAATCGGACGAAACTGTATATGGAAGCTATATCTAAATTTCAACCGATTTTCACGTAACTAAACACACAGCATTCTAGGCTCAATTCAGTACGCTATATAAAAATGCGTGCAAATCGAAAAATATATAGGGACTTTAATGCACCATTTCCATAAAATCGGACGAAACTTTATATGGGAGCTATATCTAAATCCCGACCGATTTTCACGAAACTCAACAAACATCATTCTAGATTGGATTGAGTACCCTATGCCCAATTTCATGCAAATCGAAAGATATATAGGTACATTTGAGCCCCATTTTCCTTAAATCGGACGAAACTATATATGGCAGCTATATCTAAATCTGAATCGATTTTCACGAAACTTTGCACACATCATTCTAGACCTTATTCATTACGCTGTGCCAAATTTCGTGCAAATCGAAAGATATATAGGGACTTTGGTGCACCATTTACCTTAAATCGGACAAAACTATATATGGGAGCTATATCTAAATCTCAACCGATTTTCACGAAACTTAACACACATCACTTCACACTTTATTCCGTACGCTGTGCCAAATTTCGTGCAAATCGAAAGATATATAAGGTCTTTGGTGCACCATTTACATAAAATCGGACGAAACTATATATGAGCGCTATATCTAAATCTGAATCGATTTTCATGAAATTTTGCACACATCATTCTATACCTTATTCATTACGCTGTGCCAAATTTCGTGCAAATCGAAATATATGTAGGGACTTTGGTGCACCATTTCCATAAAATCGGACGAAACTATATATTGGAACTATATCTAAATCTGAACCGATTTTCACGAAACTTGGCACATATCATTCTGGACCTAATTCAAAACTCTATGCAAAATTTCATGCAAATCGAAAGATATATAGGGACTTTGGTACACCATTTACCTTAAATCGGACGAAAATAATATGGGAGCTATATCTAAATCTAAACCGATTTTCACGAAACTAGGCAGACAACATTCTAGACTTTATTCATTACGCTGTGCCAAATTTTGTGCCAATCGAGAGATATATAGGGACTTTGGTACACCATTTACCTTAAATCGGACGAAAATATATATAGGACTGACTATTTTGCAAAAACAAAATATAGGAGCTATATCTAAATCTGTAGGCCTATTCTGTAACTTTTAGCAACATTCGATATTGCTTAATTTTCTTTTGTTATTGTAAAAACAACAAAACAAACAAATGAAATTGTTGTAAAATAAACAATGTCGAATATTGTTAAAAAGTTACAGAATAGGCCTACTGAACCGATTTTCACGAACTTATATTATAGACCTTATTCATTACGCTGTGCCAAATTTCGTGCAAATCAAAATATATAAGGGACTTTGGTGCACCAATTACCTTAAATCGGATGAAAATATATATGGGAGCTATATCTAAATCTGAACCGATCTTCTTGAAGCTTGACGCACATCATTCTAGATACAATTCAGTATACTATGCAAACTTTCGTGCAAATCGAATGGTATATAGGGGCTTTAGTGGACCATTTACATAAAATCGAACAAAACTATATATGGGAGCTATATTTAAATATGAACAAAACTATATATGGGAGCTATATTTAAATATGAACCAATTTTTCCCAATTTGAATAGGGTTCGTCCTTGGGCCAAACAAATGAGCTGTGCCAAATTTCATCCAAATCGGATCATAAATGCGACCTGTACTTTGTTAACAAAAATACGTGGACGAATGGACATGCGTAAATCGACTCAGAAAGTGATTCTATGCATATTCTCAAAAGGAACCATGGGTCTATCTTGATTCCTTTTACCTGTTACAAACATATGCACAAAGACAGAATACCCTGTACCACAGTGTGGTGAAGGGTATAAAAAATTTTTTGTAGAAAATGGGCTTTGGAAAAAAAAAAATATTTTTAAAAACCACGATTTATGGGAATCACAGAAAAAAAATATTCCAAAAATCCAAGTCTTATGAGAAGCCAAGAAAAAATGTTTTGAAAAATCTACGCCTTATGGGAGGCTAAAAAAAATTATTTTAAAAATCATCGGCAAGAGGTCAGAGAGAAGCTAATAAAAAATTATTTTAAAGATCCACGCCTTATAAGAGGCCAGAAAAAAAATATTTAAAAAATCGACGCCTTATAAGATCCTGCCATGATTATGCTTTATACGTAATCCATGTCTTATGAGAAGCCAAGAAAAATTTTTTTTGAAAAATCTACGCCTAATGGGAGGCCAAGAAAAAAATTATTTTAAAAATTATTTTAAAAATCCAAGAGGTCAGGAAAAATTATTTTATAGATCCAAAGATGTGGATCTTTAAAATAATTTTGAGAAGCTAATAAAAAATTATTTTAAAGATCCACGCCTTATAAGAGGCCAGAAAAAAATATTTTTAAAATCGACGCCTTATAAGATCCTACCATGATTATGCTTTATACGTAATATTTTTACACATAAACTGTCGATAAAAATCTCTAACAAATAAACAAACATGTGTTCATTTTAGATATGATAACAAAATATATTATTTATATATTTATTAGACCATCCACAAATAAAGACACTTAGAAATCAATCAAAATAAATTGACAATAATTGTTTTGAAATATATTCAATACTTGACCATCAAAGAAAAGGTTGGTTATAAATATTTTATTTTGATAAAAAAAAAAATTGATATTTATAATTCTTTTGTTAAGGGGATTTTTTCGGAGGAAATTTCTGGATTTCAGGTGAATGAAATGCTTTACAACTTTGACCACCAGTAGCAGGGCGAGTGAATCTCAAGTGTTTACACGTTTCTAAGAGCAAGTTATCATCGAACTTCTGCATGTGCCACGAATAACTTATCTATTTATGAATATTTTAATTAAAAGTTATCTAGAAGACAAACTAATAGCTAAGATAACTAACTGACCGTCTAAATGGCCTAATCCTTATCAAATATTATTTTTAAGAAAAATAACAAAAATAGCAACAAATTCTGTCAGCCAAGCACGTGACCATTTATTTTCATATTTTTTGTTCAGTTTTCTTTGAGAACAGATAATCGCAAATTCAACCACAATGACTGGCCATCGTCGTAGGTACTTCAGACCAATGAATTCAGCTGCTAAATACGTAATCCCAATATGTGTTTATATTTCTAGAAATAAATTTTATTGTCGTTCGGCAAAATACAAGGGTTGGTAAAAAAATAAATTATCTAATTTCTATTTTATACTCCGACTTTCTCCTATCCCACCTAAGCGTATTTATTCCCACGACTTATTCAGCTCTAGGTATTTCTGACCTTGTCACGCTTTTGCGACCGTTCCTCACGAAAACGAATAGTAACTATAAACCCTCTAAATTGTCATATCACAAACTATTGATCTGAAAAAAAAATATATATAAATATACACTTCACCTCCAAAAAAAAGGTACTTCAGTCTTTTTGCAAGTGTTTTATCTTGATCTATTCGTAAAAATAAAATAACTTGTTTCAGGCTATTTTTAACCGAACTCAAAATCTTTCCCTCTTTTTATACCCTTCACCACACTGCTGTACAAGGTATTATGTCTTTGTGCATATGTTTGTAACAGGCAAAAATAATCGAGATAGACCGACCCATGGTTCCTTTTGAGAATATGCATAGAATCACTTTCTGAGTCGATTTACGCATGTCCGTCCGTCTGTCCATGTTAAATTGTAAACAAAGTATATTTCGCATTTATGATCCGAATTGGATGAAATTTGGCACAGCTCATTTATTTGGCCCAGGTACGAACCCTATTGAAATTGAAGAAAAAAGGTTCAGATTTAGATATAGCTCACATATATATTTTCGTCCGATTTAAGGTAAATTGTGCACAAAAGTCCCTATATATCTCTCGATTTTCACTAAATTTGCCACAGCGTAATTAATTAGGTCTAGAATGATGTGTGCCAAGTTTCGTGAAAATCGGTTCAGATTTAGATATAGCTCCCATATATAGTTTCGTCCGATTTTAGGTAAATGGTGCACAAAAGTTCTTAAATATCTTTCGATGTGCACGAAATTTTGCATAATGTACTGAATTGAGCCTAGAGTGATGTCAGCCAGAAGAAGAAGAAGAAAAAAGGTTGTATTAAAAATCAGTTTGTAATAAAAACAACATAATTGATAATTATCGTAAGATTAATTCGAATTTATGATTCTTTTACACAATAAACTTTGGACTCTCATAATAAAATACTTAACTAAATAAATCATAAAAAAACTATTGTTTGTATTTCCCATATCTTGACCTTGCCCATCAAATGGTTTCTTGGTAGATAGAAGGCTTTGATTTTTACAATCACTTGTTTCCGGATTTGGATTTTTTATTTTTATATTTTTTTCCAGGGGTGCTAAAAGTTGGGGAAGTTTTGAAATAATTTTTCCCTTTTTAGCTTCTCCTAAGGCGTGGATTTTTTAAATAATTTTTTCTTTGGTTCTCATAAGGCGTGGATGTTTAAAATGACGTTTTCCTGGCCTCTTATAAGGCGTGGATTTAAATTTAAATAATTTTTTCTTAGACTCCGTTTCTTATCAGCTTTGTTTTTGAGCAGTTAATTAGAACGTCTTCAACGGAAATAAAATGAGGGGAATTTTTTTTCTCGTTTATTTATTAACACACGCGTTTGAATATTTTCATTTATTTAATCCTTTGACCAATACCAACAAATCCAAAAAATCAATACTGAAATAAAGAAATATAGCGCAAAAAGATCTGCAATCATGTTTGTTTAAACATTTAAGCCATAGATATTAATTTATTGAATAAATACTGAGTAATATTACTCATACGCCCAGCCATGCTTCTTCACCCTGAAAAAAGAGAACGCCACGAGTTTTCACTTCGCTTTGCGAAGATTTCAATTTTCTTAGACAGATTGGGTGTATTTTTGCAACAAAGCAATTAACATGTCTTTGTATTGTGTAAACGTCAAAGCTGGCTGATATATGTCCGTGTGTATGTGTGTGTAAAATTTCGTAGCTGGCAGTGATAGCTTGACATTATTATTGTTGTGCGATTTTTTTTTTATTTATTTATACAATTTTGTTACTTAAAGATATACGCAAATAAACAATTTCCATTGAAATTCTGTAGCAGGCGCAATAACAGAGTGATAATAATATTCATCCAGTAATAATTCATCCAGTGTTTTAGATCGATCCGGGGAGCGAATATCGATACGGACCACTACCTTGTAGCAGCCGAGGTTCGCACTCGTCTTAATGTTGCAGCAAAGATGCGATCTAATGTAACACGGAAATTTGACGTCGAAAAGCTGCAAACACAACAGATAGCAGAAGACTACTCCGCTCAACTTACCCAACTGCTTGACGAAAGCATCCCCTGTCCCGATAATAATATAAAAGTACATTGCCAGAGAATTGCCCATGCAAGCAACACTTGGGTTCCAAAGACCACCATCAAGAAATCCGTGGTACGATCAGTAGTGTCGTTATGCTACTGATGTGAAAAACGCAGCGTATACGGCAACCCTGCGGACAGTAGCAACACGTAATGCGATAGAGAACTATCGGGGGAAAATGAGAGAGGAGAAACGTATTTTCAGAAAAAAGAAGAAAGAGCAACAAAAACGTGAGCGTGAGCAAATCCAGATGTACAGGAGTCAGAATGAAGTCCGGAAATTTTACCAACGAGTAAAACACCAAACCGAAGGTTTTGGTGCAGGCACATCCACTTTTAGAGATCAAGAAGGAAACCTGGTGTGAGATACAGACAGCGTGTTGAGGATCTGGATGGAGCATTTTGAAAAGCTTCTGGTATCAAATAGTACCGGTGGAGAAGAAGCCCCAGAACCAATAAGAGATGACCAAGATGAAGTCAGAATAGCAATCAATCGGCTGAAGAATAATAAAGCGACAGGTGTCGATAGGTTACAAGCCGAACTATTCATGACTGGAGGGAGCATGCACCATCTGATTAGTACAATTTGGCTAGAAGAATGCATGTCGAATGATTGGAACCTCAGCATCCTGTGTCCCGTGCACAAAAAAATGAGACAAGACGATATGTGCCAACTATAGAGGAACAAGTCTCCTTCCCATCGCATATAAAGTGCTATCCAGCGTACTGTGTGAACGACTGAAGCCAATGATCAATGGCATTATTGGATCATACCAATGTGGCTTCAGACCTGGCAAATCCACCATTGACTTTCACTCTGCGCCAAATCATGGAAAAAAACCCACGAAAAATACATCGAGACAATCCACCTATTCGTCGACTATAAAGCCGCATTCGACAGCCCTAACCATTCAGAGGTGTTTAAAGCCATGTCTACGTTCGGCATTCCTGCAAAATTAATACGGCTATGCAGGATAACTTTAACAGGCACAAGATCAGCAGTTAAAGTCGGAAAGGACCTCTCGAAGCCCTTTAATACCGAACGAAGATTCAGACAAGGTGATAGTTTGTCGTGTGACCTTTTTAACATGCTGCTGGAAATGGTCATACGAGATGCAAAAGTGAACAGAAATGGCACTCTGTACACCAAACCACACATGTTACTCGCCTACGCCGATGACATCGACATAATAGGTCGAATATTGCGAGCGGTATCAGCCACCTTTTAACAAATTGAGAAGGAGTCTGCCAAAGTCTGGTCTGGCAGTAAACGGCGAGAAGACCAAGCTGATGGTATCAACGCGCAAGACGTCCAGTAGACTCGGATCAACTGTGGAACTAGAGAACTACAGCTTCGAGGTAGTCAAAGATTTTATATACCTTGGTACTGCCATAAATAAAACGAATGACATCAGTTTAGTGATGGCCAACCGATGCTACTATGGTCTACGTAAGCAGTTTAGAAACAAGGCCGGTCATCTCCCGCCAGACCAAACTCAAACTTTACAAGACGCTGATACTACCCGTGCTGTTATATGGATCTGAAGCATGGGTACTTACGCAAGCAGATGAGGTAGCTCTTGGAGTGTTTGAGAGAAAAATTCTCCGAAATATCTATGGGCCGATCTGCGTTGACGGTGAATATCACCGTCCAATGAATCATGAGTTGTACCAGCTATTCTCGGACATCGACATTGTTAGGTCATGTTTTGAGAATGGATGAAGATGCCCCCGCCCAGAAGACATATAAAAGCGAACCAACTGATGGTTCACGCAGAAGGGGAAGGCCAAGAATACGTTGGAAAGATCAAGTCGAAGACAATATCGCCGAAAATGGTCTTTCAAATTGGAAAAACTGCACAAAAGACCGACGCGCTTGGACATCTTTTCTAAGCTCGGCTTATGGAACGAAAGTTCTGTCACAAGTTAGCTAAGTATGTAAGCATAAAAACCTCAAAAAAAATTATTTTCAAAATCAACGCCTTATAGTCTTGGAAAAAAATATGTTTTTCTTTATTCCCATGAATCACCTTATAACCTCATTTAAGCAGATCTACTTCCTTGAACTTAACACAAAACTGCAATAAAGGGGAATCTGACTGAATGCATTGCCCTTCAAAAGTTTTAAATGCATTTGTATGTAAGAATACAAAAAATAATCAACAATAATTCTGTTATTATTTAATTTTTGTTGTTGTTTTTGTTCACCTTTCATTTAATACAACGCAATGAATTAAAGTCGGTAAATAAACGCATATTATGAGTCATCTCTAGGCACACAATTCATTCATCTTCCCGTCCATCCATCCATCCATCAGGTACAAGTCATACCGTCACAAGTCATATCAACTGACACTGTTTAAATATTAGGAGTATGCCTGCTGGCATACGCCAAACTGACGTCAAACGAACAAATTTTTTCCTGGCGCTAGGCGTTGATGTTCCGCAAGGTAGTTCTACTTCAGATTTCAACGCCTGATTTTGTCAAAGCATCGTGAAAATCTGAAGCTGTAGATGATACCAGTTTTTTCTTTCTTTCTTTCTTTTGGGGTCTTCAGCTGACGATTGTCGACACAAGAATCGTGGAAGTTTGTATCTCATCATAACCCACCATAACTTGCCAGCCACCTGACAAGCGAAACTTCGCGGCTAAAAATAGCTACCATTTGTTTCCTCTTTTTGAAAAAGTTTGTTTTTTCTTGCTATCATTGACAAACTTCGCTGATAAACGAACAATGAAACTAGACAAAAAAAAAAAAAACATATTCTGCTTGCTAGTTATTGCTACCCTGTGGGGGGGGATGAATACCTCCTCCGCACGTTTTTTATCTATAGCAAAATATTTACACACAAACTTTGCAATGAAGAAGTACCAGAGACAAGAGAAATCAAACAAAAATTGATCTGCCAATTTGAACAGTGGTTAAAAAGCGGAAGCAAAAACAATAAGACTATAACTTTTATTGACCATTGCAGGACCTAAAATTATAATCTATTAACAAAAGTTTAAGTGATTATTTACACTCTTTCGAGTAGAGCTTGATGATCTAAGTTTTGCACCATTATGCAAATGTCGTACGTTGATACCTTGTATTTATTCCGCCCTGATGCGAAACTTGCATATACGAACCTAGGTCCTCGGAGCAACACAAATGTTGCCAAGACCACTTAACGTTCTGAACCATCAACACACTTCCAAAACGATTGCGCAAAACATGTATATACCATGGAAGCAATTGTAGGTGTGTGGATTAATTATCCATCGCTACAACAAAAATCTGCTTTGAAAAGGACTGTTCCTAGAATGAAGACAAATGTCGAACTTTGACAAATTTGAATTTAATTCGCATATGCAAGTTTAGCATCAGGGCGGAATAAATACAAGGTATCAACGTACGACATTTGTAAAGCCACATAGCCCAATATGCCTGATGAGCCGCTTAATCAACGGCGAAACGCGTCGCATAATGGTGGATGCGTAGGTTCTTCTCCTGGCTTTACTTTGCAAAACTTAGATCATCAAGCTCGACTCGAAAGAGTATAAATAATCACTTAAAATTACATTCAAATGATCACTGCCCTTACAAGGCAAAATTCAAATAACAAATATTAACAAAATATTTGAAAATAGCTCTCTAAATATCAAAGATATCGACAAAATATCGTAGAGGTTGAAAATTTCACTATTTGTGATATTTTTTTGGGTGAACATATTCTGAAGACCCTAATTTTCTGAAATAATCCGAATATATCTATAAAATGAATTGATTTGGAAAGTAGAACTTCCAAACTTTGAAATAATTGCAAATTTTATTCATCTATCTCACCAAATTCCCGAGATATCCCCAAAAGTATGCAAGTGTTGGAATTTTTGATTACCCTTATTTTTTTGAGTAACATGTTTCTAGGGGCTAGAAGTTTTGAATAGGTCGATATATTTTTATGAAACTACATGATTTGGAAAGAGGAATTTTAGTTCTTTAAAATTATGTAGAATTTAATAGATCTAGCTGATCCACTTTTCGAAATAATGGCAAGTGAACTCTACGACGCAAAATTTGCTCTTTATGATATTTTTGGGTAAACATTTGCCTGGGGTCATAATTTTCAAAAAAATCTATATATTTTAATAAAAAGGATTATATTTGGAAAGAAAAATGCATAACCTTCATAAATAATTAATTTTTTGTTATTAAATTTGAATCAATTTAACACATACCCCTAAAAGTATGCAACTGATATAATTTGTCATGTTTGGAATATTTTTGCGTAACAATTTTCTGTGGCTCATAACTTTGAAAGCAATCCGTGTATTTTCATAAAATAGCTTGATAAAGATAGTGGATCCTATGAAGATTCAGATTATAAGAAAAATAATTTAATCGTCTCAACAAATTCCCGAGATAGCCCCAAAAGTATGCAAATGTTGGCAGTTTTGATATCCGTTCAATTTCTTAGTAACATGTTTCTAGGGGCTATAAGTTTTGAATAGTTCGACATATTTTTATAAAACCATATGATTTGGAAAGAGTGGCATTAGTTCTTTAAAACTATATAACATTTAATAGAACTAGCTGATCCACCTTCGGAAATAGCGTCAAATGAACTCAACAACTCCAAATTGGCTACTTATGATATTTTTGGGTAAACATTTGCCTGGGGTTCTAATTTTCAAAATAATCCATATATTTTTATAAAATTAATTAGATTCGGAAAGCAAAATGTCTAACCTTTATAAATAATTACTATTTTGTTCATAAATGTATGCAAATATCTGACTTATCCCCAAAAGTATGCAACTGATACAAATTGTCATGTTTGCGATATTTTTGCGTAACAATTTTCTGTGGGTCATAACTTTGGAAGTAATGGAAATATTTCGATCAAATAAATTGATTAGGAAAAAGGAACCTCTACAATTCTAAACTATGTGAAAAATAATTGAATTCCCTCAAAAAATTGCATAGATATCGGCAAAAATGAGCATGCAAAGCTGTTTTTACAGTATGTGATATTTCTTTGTAATCATTTTCCAGGAGTTATAATCTTCAGAATAAGCGGAATATTTTCAATAAATTAGTAGATTTGGAATTAGGAACATCTAATCTTCAAAATATGTGACGGTTTTATTAACGAAGTTAACATAATTTCAGAAATTTCGAAAAATTACGTATGAACTGAAAATTGCCATATA
This sequence comes from Musca vetustissima, assembly GCF_032173495.1. Classification (NCBI taxonomy): domain Eukaryota; kingdom Metazoa; phylum Arthropoda; class Insecta; order Diptera; family Muscidae; genus Musca; species Musca vetustissima. Next base: position 10,834 of record NW_026882874.1, read on the forward strand.
TGTAGAATTTTTGTGCAACAATTTTCTATGGACCATAACTTTGGACCAAATAGGAATATTTTCATTAAATCACATGATTAAGAAAGAGGAAAGTCTGGCTTTACAAAAAAACATGCAAAATAAGTGAATTCGCTCTGTAAAGTTAAGAGATATTGCCAAAAATGTGCATGCAATGCAATCGTACTCCTTGTGATATTTTTGTGTAACTATTTTCCAGAGGGCATAATGTTTTTAATAATCTGAATATTTTTATGAAGTGAAACGATTTACAATGAAGAACATCTGACCTTCAAAATAAATGTAATTTTTGTTAATGTAGCTAACAAAATTTCCGAGATAACCCCAAAAGTATGCAACTGCTGTAAATTGTCAGATGTGTAGAATTTTTGAGTAATCAATTTTCTTTGGCTATAACTTTGAAAGTAATTGGAGTATTTTAATAAAATAAAATGATTAGAGAAAAGGGACATCTGACGTTCCAAATGATATAAACTATAATGGAATTCGCCAACAAATTTCCAGAGATATGGACAAAATATCACATGCAAAGCTGTATTGGCGGTATATGACATTTTCCCGCCATCATCTCCCAGAGGCCATAAGTTTTGATGTAAACGGAATATTTTTATAAAGTAAATAGATTCAGAATAAGGAACCACAGACCTTCAAAATAGACGTAAACTTTATTAATATTCTGAAAGATATTTTGGAGATATCCCCGAAAGTATGCAAGTGCTATAAATTTACACAGGTGAATATTTTTTGAGTAGCTAATTTTTATGGGCTACAACTTTGGAAGTAATGGGAATATTTTTATAAAATAAAGTGATTAGGGAAGGGGAGAATCTGGTCTTCAAAATTTTATATATTATGACTATAGATATAGTGACTTTAGCTCTCAAAATATTCGATTTTAAACCAATAGAGCTCAAATAGCTCAATTTTTACTGTTTGTGACATTTTTCCGCAATCCTTTTGCCAGGGCCTAAATATACAAAATATTTGGAATATTTTTATGAAGTGAATAGATTTTAAATCGGGAACATCTGAACTTCAAAATATATGCGAATTATAGAATAGTACGTTTAACAAAATTGTAAATATATCCCTAAAAGTATGCAAGTGCGGTAAATGGACATATGTGACCATATTTGGGTAACGTATATCATTGGCCCATAACTTTCGAAGTAATGGGTGTATATTTATAAAATAAAGTGACTAGGGAAGAGGAGTAACTGTTCTTCAAAATTATACAGGATATAATGACTGTACCTCTCAAAATATTCACGTTAAAGCCAATAGAGCTCAAGTAGCACAAATTTTACTGTGTGAGATATTTTCTTGTAATCATATTTCAGAGGTCATAATTTTCAAAACAATTTGAATATTTTTATGAAATGCAGAGATTTTGAATTAGGAACATCTGAAATTTTAAATAAATACAAATTTTCTTAATAAGTCTAACAAAAATTTTAAATATATCCCCAAAAGTATGCAACTGCTGCAAATCGTCACATGTGACAAAGTTGAGCGTAACAATTTTCGGCGGCCCATAACTTCGGAATTAATAGGATAATTTTTATAAAATAAAATGATTAGAGAAGAAGAGTATCTGGAATTGAAATATTATACACGATATGATGACTATATCTGTCGAAATATTCAAGTTATGACCAAAAGAGCTCAAGTATCTCAACTTTTGCTCTATGTAATTTTTCTTAGTAATCATTTTCCACTTGCCGTCATTTTCAATATAATGGGAATATTTTTATGAAATGAATAGATTTTGAATAAGAAACTTGTGACTTTCAAAATAAATGCAAATTTTAGTAATAGGAGGAAAAATTTTTTTAGAGATATCCCCAAAAGTATGCAACAGCTGCTAGTCGTCATATGTGACAAAGTTTTGTGTAACAATTTTCGGTGGCCCATAACTTCGGAAGTAATGGGAATATTTTCGTAAAATAAAGAGATTAGAGAAGAAGAATATCTGGACGTCATATATAGACCATATAATGGATGTAACTCTCAAAATTTTCGACTTATAGCCAACAGAGCTCAATTAATACAATTTTTACTCTTTGTAATTTTTCTTCGTAATTATTTTCCAGTGGCTATAATTTTTAAAATAATCGGAATATTTTTATGAGGTGAAAAAATGTTTAATGAGAAACATCTAAACTTCAAAATAAACATAAATTTTATTAAATGTGCTTAGCCAAATTACAGAGTTATCCCCAAAAGTATGCAAATGCTGTAAATTTTCATACGCGAGGAATTTTGGATTAACCAATTTTCAGGAGCCATAACTTCGAAAGTAGTGGAAGTATTTTTATAAAATAAAGTGATTAGTGAAGATGAACATCTAAATTTTCAAATAATATACATAATTTTGAAGTTCACTGTAAAATTATTTGAAATATCCCCAAAAGTATGCCCGTGCTGAAAAATTCCCTATCTGCAAAATTTTTGGGTAACCAATTTTTAGGAGACATAACTTTGGAAATAATTTGATTATTTTTATAAAATAAAGTGGTCAGTGAAGATGAACATCTAAACTTTAAAATTGTATACATTGTTATAAACTTTACTGTGAAATTATTTGAACTATCCCCAAAAGTATGCAAGTGCTGAAGAATTTTTAATTCACAAAATGTTGGAGTTACAAGTTGCTATGGTCTATAACTCTTGAAGTATTTGATACATTTTAATAAAATAAAATTATTATGATAGTAGAGAATTTTATCTATCAAAAAATAGAAAATTTTACTAATTTTTTTACTAAAATACCAGAGATATCGTCAAAACTAGGCAGTTACTTAAATTTTTTTTATTTCAGAATTTATTTCGCATGCTCTTTAAACGGGCCATAGCCTTTAGATTTGTATGCTTATATTAATGAAATAGGTTGATTATGGATGAGAGATATCGGATCTTTGGTTCAATATAAAACTCCTTGTACATTAGAACTTTTTACCGGGTTAACCTACTTTATGAGGATTTATTTGACATATATGCAAAGGAAATGACAATTGAAACCCACTGGGTTAACGAAATCCGGTTAAATGTAAACGTACTATAAAATTATTTTAAAATTTTTTAATACATTTTAGAGAAATTGAAAAAAATTTCGTTACATTTTTTGAAATTTGCGATTATCCAAAAACGGAAATAAAAAATTCCGCCAATTTTCCCAATATTCATTAATAATGAACCTATTTTTTTTAGCCTAGTCAATTAATTATCTCACATTTCTCTGAGTTCTTTGCGTTATTCTGAATTTTACACCTTTTTTAAAATTGAATTTAAATACAATTAAAATGTTTGTTTGAAAAAATAATTCCCAAATGACGTTTCACCACTACCGGCCATTCAAAGCAGCAGCAACAGCAGCTTCCTTTTGTCATTAATTAAAATTTTTCTAATTTTTATTGCTTTGTGTGAGTGTGTGTTTCGTGTTTGGAAACTAGAATTTTTATGAATGAAATGAAAAGCTGTATGTTTGCAAATTTTCAATATGAAAAAAAGATTAGAAACTAATTGCTGCCAAAGCCATGAATAATTTATGAACTGTAAATTGGATTACAATAAATTGCAATTTGTGAAAATAATTTTGCAATTTGTAAAGATGTTTTGTAGTTGATGTTTTTTCTTTTTTTTTTGGAAAGAAAACAAATTGTGATAAAACAGATGTTTTTTTTTAATTTTCGGAAATTAAATCTAGATAAGGCGTCAAAACAATTGAACAATTAATTACTTCCTTCTTAAAAGGGAAACCAACACTTGGATGATTTAAAATTTGATGGGCAGGTTTTTTCATTTCTCTTTGTGTGTGTGTGTGAGAGAGAGAGAGTAAAGGGAAGAGAGAAAGGTGTTTGTAAATTAAAAAAAAAAATTCTACCAAATTGTGTGAATTTTTTGCTAACTGTTGTATTAATCAAGATAGCCATCTTAACACTGAGAATAATTTAATTTCGGCCAGGTTCTAAGGCATCGTTCAGTTGGGTGTTGGGTTCTGTTATCAAAAATATGTTTTTTATAATCTGTATAGGAAGTAAATCACCCCGAGGATGATGTTGCTGATAACATCTCCATCATCATCACAATATTTATTACAATTAAAATTACATAAACTAACAAAATTGTAAATGAATTGTTTTTTTTTTTTTAAATATAAATAAATAAGATAACAAATGGCAGTGGAAATTTTTCAAACAATTTGACATTTATTATAAATTTGTCTCTCTATTTTTTAATTGTGACAATAAAAAAACAACAACTTCTTGGGTATGACTATTAAGCACTATTTTGTCAAGATTTTTTATTTTATAAAATTTATCTCTAACTTTTTTGTCTAATTATAATAATTTATTACTTGCAAAGTTTCATTAAAATTCTCTAATTTATTTTATTCTTGTTGTTGTTGTTGTTGATTTTTTGCAGATGTGGGAGAATGCCGTTGAGGGGCTAACAAACTGGGAAACAGGTAAGAGTGGCCTTACTATTTTTTTTTGTTTGTTTATTGGGTCAATGACCATCTAAATTATAAGCGTGAATTGCTGAAAGAATATTTTTTTGAGACCTAATTTATATATAAGTAGGAAGGGATATACCGTGCATGTTTTGAAGGCATCACTAGTGGGTTTTAATGCATTTGAAGACCTAACCGTTGGGAAGTTTTAAAGATCTTTCGAAAGTGAGAGTTAAATACTTATTTTGATGGTCTGATCCAAAAGTAGCCGACGATTTTTTTATATTTTTGAAAATCTAGCCCAGCATCGATAGAAGATTTTTTGAAGATATATTTTTCAGAAAATCCATTCCAGCTTGGATTTTGCAAAATATATAAAAAAATATTTTGTTTTTTTTAAGATGTACCTTTCCTGAATTAAAAAAAATATATATATGTTTTAAAATCTAATTATAGTCGACTTAAAGGAACCCTCTCATTCTCGATTTTTTATCATTAAGATTTTAAATGGGCTGGTAAATCAATACCAATGCTTGTTAAGGTTTGTAACTTTGCAGATATATATTTGAAGATTTAAAGGAAAAGAAAAATAATTTACAACAAATTTTTGTTATTGCTTTGTTGTTGTTCTTTGTAATTAAAGAAAAGTCCTTATTTTTTGATGGCGGGCATGATAACTCCTCACTGGAACATCGGAATCCGATAATTCCAACGGTGTTAGAAAGAGTACATGTCTGGCTCTCGTATGAACTAGGATTATTGACTTCGCACAACAATAAATAACATGGCGGAACTTTGAAAATTTGACCATTTTTGACCGCAAACCGCAAAGTTAACAAATAAGGAAGATCTTTACCGACTGGCTTTATCCTAGTTCATACGATAGCTATACACTCACAGAGAAACGTGGGTTATTAGTTTTTGAGTTATCGTGCCCGCCATTCGCAAATGAGAAAAACGCGTTTAAAGCTTGAGAAGCCCTTTAGCCGTCACTTTATGCTGACACAATAAATCGGTTATATCTTCGAGGGTTCTTGAGATTTTCACTTGAAATTTTGTAGGGACATTCTTGAATTAGTGTAGATTCGAATTAAATCAAAAAAAATTTTGACCCCGAGAATGGAGGGGGGGTCCCCTTAAAAGAGATTTAAGCTGCCGTAAATTTATTTATTTTTTTTTTTTTTGAAAAAATAAATTTTTTTAATTGGATTTTTTAGACCAGTGAGTGCAGCAGTATAGTCGGACGGAACCCTAACTTTATGCGGATGTTTATTTCGAGCCTAGATAATATTTCATGATATTTGTACCCTCTTGCCCGATTAGTGGTCAACAGCACATTTTCCTTACACTAACATATTTTCCGAATATTACTATTCGTATTTAGTACAGCCCTTCTAATTAATTATCCAGATTCCCTTCACCGTGGGTTGTGTTGTGATGTTCGGCTTATAATTATATAAAAAAAGGAAAAAAAATAAGTTTTCGATCCACTTTACCCCAAAATTATTATCTCATCATCACCGAAAATTGTAGGCGTTGACCTTGGCCATAACTGGAACCTCATGCAAAATTTCAAAGCGATCAACGCTATATTTCCGCCCTCTAGTGTGGTAACGAGTTACTAAATAATATCTGAATACGTAAACACCGGTAAGTATTTAAGTGTAACTCCTCCCACATACGACAATGTAATTGGTATCAATTTAATGGTTAACCACTCCTCTTGGATATGCTCTCAACTTCTAGGGTCTATATCCTTCAGGGGTAAATATAAAGGCTATAGAATACAATTTTTTTTTCATTTTTCACACAAAAGTCAGGTTTTATTTGATCCGCTACATATTGACCGATCTTTATCAAAACCGAAATACTTATTTTTTGACCCGATCGATATTCATGTAAAATTTCGCAATATTCGGGCCATAATTGCGGCCTGTGGAGCGATCAGAAAAAACGACAAAAATTAAGTATTTGGTCCATTTCATCCCCTAAGTATTAACCGATATTTACCAAAAACAATAGATGTCAGAACCCAGGTCATTGGCCAGAATCCGTCCTACATGCAAAATTTCGTGGCAATTGCTCCATATTAGTCGATTTTCACAATCTTCACTAGATACCAAATTTTTGTATCATTAAAGAAATTTTGCAATGCAAGAAAGATATGATAATCGCTTGGTGCCAAGTCCAGACTGTATGGCGGATGCATTAAAACTTCCCAACCAAGCTCCCGAATTCTGGCGAGTCACTGTAGATGTGTGTGGTCCAGCGTTGTCCTGGTGGTGAAACAGGACACCTCTCCTTTATGGCCAATTCTGGCCGTTTCTGGTCAATTGTAAATGGCTTAAAACAGTTTTATGGTCGATTTTAGCTCCTGGGCGATGTTATGACTGCCGGTCAACTTCGATCATTTCTCCGATTTTATCGACATTTTCGACGACCGACCTTCCTGTGCGAGGTTCATCATTAACATTAAAAATTCCTGAACGGAATCAGTATCGGAACCATACCCTGTAACTCACAACTGAATGCAGCAAACAAAAAACAGCAAAATAATTTTTTTTTATTGCGAAGTGTCACTTAAAGCAATGGACGAGTGGATAGACACCGGACACAACATACCGCATAAAAACATTTTACAGGCAACCAATGAGTCCACTTTCAATATCTTTGATTCAGACCGTATACCTGAAACGAGAGTAGTGACACGGTGCGAAACTATAATACCAGATAGAGAACAGTGGAATAGCGGAACACTAGTTCAGATGCCGCCTGGTAACTGTTGCTACACGGATGGCTCTCGACTAGGAGGAAAAACTGGACTGGGACTTTTTATCGAAGAACCGGGTACCGAAATTTATCTTCGTCTTACAGATCACAGCACGATCTTACAGGCGGAGGTTCAAGCTATAACAGAGTGTCTTAACTGGTTAGTATCAAACCAGAGACAAAATACAGTAAATATTATTACGGACAGCAAGCAAGCTATAAATGCAATATCTTCCAGAACAGTTAAATCCAAAACTGTACTGGAATGTATAAAAACCATTAATGATTTCTCACAACAAGGATTTGTACGAATTATATGGGTACCGGGTTACCAAGGAATCATAGGCAACGAGATAGCAAAACAACTAGCCAGGAGTGCCATTGCACTACCCACAATAGAGGTGTATACCGCCAAACCCTTTAGCGAAGCACGCCAAAAAATGAGGGAATGGTGGGCACATGAGACCCACAAAACCCTTTGGGATAATGAGGGGACAGGAAAAATCACCAAAATCTTATGGGGCGACCCAACAAAGAAGAAATAAGCCGACTGACGGGAGTTCTGACGGGGCACCTCGGCCTAAAGGCACATCTACTCAAGATTGGATGCGAAGGCAGTAACGAGTGCAGAGCGTGTGGGCAAGACAGTGAAACGATGGAACATTTCCTATGCCATTGCCCAGCATTTACATGCCTTCGGAGACAATTCTTGGGAAATGACACTCTCCACGGACTAAGCGATCTGAGGGGGTGTGAATGGAAAAGACTGCAGGAGTTCGCAAAAAAAAAAAAAACACGGAATTCCTAGATTCATGGGGAATCAAACCCAATGTCCTTCTCATGTTGGACATGTGGTGGTATCATCTACCCCTCTTTTCAATCTAACCTAACCAAACCTTTAAAAAAAAAACATTTTTGAATAATTAATAATCCGAAGAAGTGTGTAGATTTGTTAGAATATGCGAAGAGAATTTTAGAGGTATTTTTTAAATTTTTGTTATTTGAAAATTGTTAATATTTTTGGAAGTTATTTTCAGGCCAAAAATTTCAGATTTCTAAGAATTTTTTTTTTAACGCCATATAGAACGCCATATAGAAGCCTAGGACGTATACGCATTTTATTTTGATAACAGATCTCATTAATTATACGTCACATGGAATCTGCATCATGTACGATTTTTTTTTTGTTGTTTAATATTTCACATACATTTGTGTTCCATTGTTAATTTAATTGAAAGACACGCTTAATTTCTCTTCCATATATGTATATATATATATATGGGATGTCTCCCATATATATATATATATATATATATATAATTTCTAGTTAGCATGTTTAATATCTAAAAAGGGAAAAACGATTACCACGGTCTATTGGCCATCGATAGATTAGAGGAGAGAGAGAGAAAGAGAGAGCATACAAATTGTGCGGGTTATTGATGCAGTAAAAAAATATTACAACAATTGCTTAACAATAATATAACAGCAGTTTTGGTTTTTTTTTATTATTGTTCAACTAATAATGCACAACAATAACAATAAAATGATACAAAAGATTTAGAAAAAAAAAAATATTCACACACTTTTGCCAAAAGGGAAATTGGTTGGCAGCAGCTACACTAAATACAACTTATTTCGAACAATAACTGTTTGTAGAAAAAGAAAAAAAAACTAAAATAAAATAAAACTATTATATTCTATTATTATGGGAATATTGAATTTATTGTTCCCAATTTTTTGTTTTGTGTTTTTTTTTTCTTTTTATTATTTTCCCAACCAACACTTGATTATAAGGCGGGATATAGTTGTTGTTCTTCTTAAAGATTTCTCACAATTTAAACAACAATGTGTATTTGTATTTTGTTTATTAATGGCCACTAAGTGAGTGGAAGTGGGGTGGGTTACTTGGCGGATTAATTTTAAATTTCCGTTAGATTTACTGAATAATACAAAATAATAAAAAAAATAATAAATTGAAATAATATTTACTTATCTAAACCCGAGAGAAAACAATTTAAAGATAGTAAATAAATTATTTAGAAAAAAAAAAGTATATTGTCACATGGCAATATAAAATGTGGGAAAAACTGTTAACCTCCACCCTCCGACTTCCTTTTGGAAAAATAAATTAACAACAACTAAATAAATTTGTAATTTTTATATGAAATTTAAATTTTCAAACTTGTTTTGTTGCTGCTGCTGCAGCATCTCGAACCTTCCCTAATACTACGATATTTTTTCAAATACGTCACTAACAATTTTAAACATGAAAATGTTTGAAATATTACCTACCATTAAAATAGTTGAAATTATTTAATCAAAACTTTGTTTCATTTAAATATTTTTTTTATTTTCTCTATTTTGTTGTTGTCTTTTCTTTTGTTATTTATTGACATTAAAATTGTTGTTTTTCGATTTGTTCGAAAAAGAAAGGCAAATTTAATTTTAATTAAAAACGCAATATTTAAAACAGACGTATTATTTTTTTAATTGTTTTCAATGTTAGGTAAATAGCGTAGGTTCAAATATTTGTAGAATTTTGAATAGGTTATTAACCTATAACTTCGATACGACCTCCTTGGTATTTTTTTAATTTTACACACAGTGTAATTAATATTCTTAACAAAATACAATACTGGAGGCCAGAAGTCTATATTTTAAAAATTTGTAAAGGCTGCTAGCTCTGATGGCTATGTAAATAGGTTGGGGGAAAAGGGAATGGGCGATCTTACGACTGCTAAGATGCCGTTCAATTTCGATTTTATCTACAAATTTTTATCAACATTTTTAACCTCAAAAATTCCTGAAAATTCCAAAATTGCAGGGTGAGATGAAAAAACTGCAACCAACTTCAGACTGCTGTCATTTCTAAGCCACTCATCCGAAATTTTTTTGGAGACCTCCACAAGGCGTGGATTTTTTAAATAATTTTTTTTTGGAAACCTCCACAAGGCGTGGATTTTTTAAATATTTTTTTTGGAGACCTCCACAAGTCGTGGATTTTTTAAATAATTTTTTTTTTGGAGACCTCCACAAGGCGTGGATTTTTTACATCATTTTTTTGGAGACCTCCACAAGGCGTGGATTTTTTAAATAATTTTTTTTTTGGAGACCTCCACAAGGCGTGGATTTTTCAAAATAATTTTTTTTGGAGACCTCCACAAGGCGTGGATTTTTTAAATAATTTTTTTTTTTGGAGACCTCCACAAGGCGTGGATTTTTTAAATAATTTTTTTTTTGGAGACCTCCACAAGGCGTGGATTTTTTAAATAATTTTTTTTTTTGAGACCTCCACAAGGCGTGGATTTTTTAAATAATTTTTTTTTTGGAGACCTCCACAAGGCGTGGATTTTTTAAATAATTTTTTTTGGAGACCTCCACAAGGCGTAGATTTTTTAAATAATTTTTTTTTGGAGACCTCCACAAGGCGTGGATTTTTTTTAATAATTTTTTTTTTGGAGACCTTGAAACTTCATTGTAAACAAACAAAATTGTCGTGTTTACTTGCCAAAGAGGTCAGCTGAAAATGTGAACCTTCGGTTGGCCACCAAAACTCAAGCGCCGGCCATGGTAATGGTGTGGGCCGCCATAACAGATGCTGGCTCTTAACTCTCATATTAATCAAATATCATCAGAATAAATGCTGAATATTATCGCGAGAATATTCTGGAGGATTTATTAAAGCCTTGGACACGCAAACATTTTGGGCGCAGACCTTGGACATTCCAACAGAGCCATCCTGAGTGCGATGGTGGACGCGCCACCCAAGATTGGTTACAAAATGAGGTTGCTCGCTTCATTTCCAGCGCACAATGGCCACCAAAATCTTCGGATACCAATCCGTTGGACTATTGTGTCTGGAGTATTTTGGAAAGCAAGGTTGGCATTAAAAAAATACCAGAGTGTCGATCACCTCATGCAAGCGCTTCGCCGTCAATGGACCAAAATACCGCAGAGCAACAATCGGGCAGCGTGAGATGGTTTCATTGGCCGTTTGAAGGCCATAATACGCGCCAAAGGTGACCAATTCGAAGAAATCTAAACTTATTCTAAAATTTGACACTATATCCGACATTTTTGCTATCATTCAAAAAAAGTAAAAAAAAACTGTAAAAAAATTATGGCGCTTGACTTTGTTGCAGTTTTGTTTTTATCTCACCCTGTAATTGACTGTTACAGTATATCGGAACCATAAACACCATTCACAATTTTAGCCACTTGGCATGCACTTTTCGCCTTTGTCTAGGAAAAACTGTAAAATGTATCGAATTTTCTCTATGTTCACTTCCATTTTTAACACCCTGAATGCCTCAGAAATGAATACCCAAAAAAAAAAAAAAAAACAGCAAAATATATTTTTTTACTGCGAAATGTCACCCTTCCGTATAGAATAAAAATTCCAAAAAATTCAGACTTCATATTTTTTTTAAATTCAATTGAAATTTAATTATCACAACATTTCAAAACATTTTTGGTTCGACCTCGTTAGCCGTTATAAATACTGATTTTTTAAATTATGGGTTTTTACAGTAGACATATAAAAATTAAACCGATTAACCATGGAATTGTAGTTGCACGCTAATCCTCTTTAGAAAAATATTAAAAAAACAAAAATAAAAAACAAATAACAAAATGTGGCGACAAATTAAAATCCAGTTTTGTTTCCAATAATTATTGGTCTATAAAAATAATAATAATATTTTCGATATATTATTAATTGATTAATGAAATGTACATTTCTTGTTTTATTGCGAAGCGAATGAGAGTTGTTCGGATTTCTCTTTAACGATTTTTATGAGATTTTTAAAAAATGTGTAAATAAAAAGAGAGTTGTACCGGTTATTTTAATGGATAGTTTTAAAATATTTGTTCTATAATTAATTAATTAATATTAATCAGTAGGGTCACAATTATAAACCAAATATCATCTAATCCTTTTGAATAAATTTCGGGTCAACTGGGATCCGAATCTTAATTTTTCTATTCTTTCAACGAGAAAGGGAATTTGAGAAATGATATTATTTTAAGCCAGATAATGTCAGAGTTTTTATCTCCCAAATAGTGCCAAATGAGTTAATATCGAAAGAATCCAATGTACCTAGAGATGTATGTTTTGAAATTTGCCCTATAGATGTCCTGTTATTTTCACTTCGGTTAGACATAATCCGACAATTTATAAATGAAAAATTCGTGCACTTTAAATCGATACCTATTATTTTTGCCTGTGGGAGTTACACTTACGTATTTACAGGAGCTTACGTAACCAGATATTATTTAGTAATAATATCTGGTTACTAGAGGGCGGGAATATGGCGCTGATCGCTTTGAAATTTTCCTATAATTTTCGGTGAGGATCAGATAATAATTTTGGGATGAAGTGGACCGGAAACTTATTTTTTTTTTTTGCTTTTTTCAAGTCGATCTATAGGCCCCAATTATAAGCCGAATTTCACAACACAACCCACGTTGAATGGAATCTGGACATGTAAATAGAAGGGCTGTACTGAATATTAATAATATTTGTTGACCTCTAGTCGGTCGAGAGGGTGCAAATATCTCGAAATATAGCTCAAGCTCAGAATATAGAAACCCAGAAAGTTGGATTTTCGTGGAAGTTGTGTAGGATATCATATGATCGACCCCGTCCCCCGACTATACTGCTCCGCTCATTGGTTTTCTTTTAATACGTATAAAATTCAATTTTGTATTTTCGTAACAAACTCTGTAGTGCACGAGCAAGGAACATATTTGGGATCCTACAAAATTTATTTTATTTTTTCTTATACACAACTACAACTCGTAATCGACAAAAATCCAAAATTTTTAATATGAATTTAGTAAAGAGATATACAAAAATAATAATAGGAAAATATGTTCCATCATGAGGAATAAATTTTTAATACACTCAGCCTATGGTTTGCGGAAGTGTTCGGTATTACTGTGTATTGTAGATGTTGAGCATTGTTTTGATCAAATTTATCATTTTAAATATTTTGACAGTTCGATGGAGCGTATATGTTTTTATTATCAACGAGTAGACCATCTTCGTTGAGGTACAAGAAGAAGAAGTTGCCCCATCTTTGGGTTTCATCCGTTACTCCAATCGATCAGCAATAAATGTATAAAATTCATTCGCTTGATATTGGATTACAAAAATGTTCAAAGTTTTGAACATATGTGGAGCTGGGCCGATGGACCGATTACCTAATTAGCCACAATGCTGAACTGAATAGATCAGACCAAGATATAGTATGCCAAACCAACAAATGTGTTTGGAATAGCTCCCACACAAAGATCCCTGAAAATTGTATCTTTTATGCCCTCAATCAAAATGTGGAGTGCATTGTTCTTATTCCGTTTACAATAGCTCGGAACCTACACCTGAAACGCCCATAAGGTATATATTTTTTTGATCATAATAAAATTTTATGACAATTTCGATGCACTGTTTAGGGTATGAAGACTAACCTAAAACATGGATCGAAATCGACATAGAATTTTATTCAGATTAAAAAGTATATACCTCAAAATATACACCTGCGACGCCCATATAAAACTCAGGTGTATATTTCGAGGTACCTCGTTAGCTCCTAAATTTTGATATTTTGGAGAGTTTGGGTATGTTTTTTTTTCAACAAATTGCCTGTAATTTTATTTTGAATTATCATTGGCTAGACAAATCTCCCTGACAATATTGACTAATTATCGGGATAGACCCCATATTATGATACCTCCATTATTGGGTATTTTAGGCGTGCATTTTTCAATTTGATATTTTTGATTTTCTTTTTATTGTTTAATTAATTTTATATTATTTTTTTATTTGTTATAAACCTATTATTTTTATCGGAATTTATTATTGGACATATAAATATATATATATATTTTTTTTCATTTTTAGACAAAACGTATTTTTTCGTTTAAAAAAATAAAATAATATGTTCTATATAATAAAATAACGATAACAACAATTTTATAAAAAAATATAAAATTAATTAAATAATACAAAGAAAATTATTTTTTTTTAATTTTGTATTTATTTTTTGTTATATTTTTTAGATTAATATCTGTTTCTAAAATTATTTTTTTTTTTAAATTTTGTATAGTTATTTTTTTAATGTCGATTTTTTATTCGTTAATTTTTTAAATATAAAAAATTTTATGAAATAAATATTAAATATTGATTTTTTAAATTTTGTTTGTAATTTCTGAATACAATTCTTATATTTGAATTTCTTCCATTTAAATTTTAAGTTAGATTTGTTTATAATTAATATTTAAATTTTATTTATTTTATAATAAAATAAAATTCAACTTACCTTAATAATTAATCAACAACAGTATTAATATTTTATGTAATAGTAAATTTTCCTGATTTCTGATGAATCCTTGGTTTTGTTAGAGAGTTGGTTAGCTTTTTTTGTAGTTTTATTTGTTTTGTTAATTTGACTTATTTTTATAATTAATTATTTATGACTATATATTTTTATTAAAATGATCACAACAATTTGATATTTTTTCTTTTGTACTCTCAAATGAGGTGGAGTTTTGAGAACGGAGGGGAAAAAATTCCGTTTTTTTAAAACAATTAATTTTTGTTTTTTTTTTATATTTTTCTTGTATTTTATTGTTTTCGGCAATAACACAATTGAAAAGTGTGTGCGTTTGTGTGTTTTTTTTTTAATAAAACGAATTTGGGGGCGAATGATTTACATTTCCGTTAAGATTATTAATTGAACAAAATTTTACTTTAAAATAAAAACAAAGAAAAAGTAACAGAAATTTTAAATCAATTTCGGTTTTACACTTTATTTTAATTTTTGTTTTTTATTTAAATTTTTTTTTCTTTAAGACTTGTTTTTAGTTTAATTTTTTTTTCTCTCAGCTTGATATTGAAAATATTTTTTATTAACGCGGAACAGAAATCTTGTATTTTTTTTAATATTTTTCAAAGCGCCTGAGTAGAGTTGAGGGAAAAAACACGACCAACTCGAAAACGTAACAAAACGGTATTGAATTCAGTTACGAAAATTAACTTCGCAAGTTGAGTTTACTAAAAAAATACGAAGCTACCACTGCTGCTTCTGTTGACGCTGACAGCGATGCGGACGTTGTTGTATGGGGTTTGACGCTGGTCTTCTACTAGACGTCGTTTTTAAGTCGTTGTTTAATTTTGTTGTTGTTGTTTTTTTTTTGGGCCAACCAAAAACTATAACTCTCCACTAGTTTTGAGTAATGAACTATTGCAAGGTTTCGATTTGTTTACTTTTTGGTTTTTGTTGTTTGTTTATTTACTATTTTTTTTAGTTTTTTTCTGAGCACTGAAGGTTGTTTAATATTTTTGTTGTTGTTTTTTTAACTAAACACCCAAGTGTGTATTTTTTTTTTTTTTTGTCAATTTTTATCAAATGTTGTTCGTATTCGTAAGCTTTGCCACTCCACACCGTGGTAATAAAATTTTTCTGATTTGTTTTGCCTGGTCTGAAGTTAGGGCCACATCTGACTGATGTTGGCTTAAAACTTGTGGCAACGTTTATACCATACAGATCCTGTTTGAACAAAGTCCAGAGCGAGAGAGCAATATCCAGCAACGAACGAACGAACGAACGAACGCATCAACGAACGACAGACAGTCAAGACTATGTTGATCACACGAATGTTAACGGCAACGTTGACGACCGACTGTCGTTTCGTTTCATGGTTGGCAAAATCAAGAAAAACTGAGGGAGAGATAAAGCTTTTTATCTCTCAAATTGTTTTATTGCTGCTGTCACTGCCTCATCTTCTATGCTGCTCATCTTCGCAACAACAACAACAAAAAATCATCATCTTCCCTCAACGCGCAGCACAGCACAACTCATCTCAGTCAGCTGTTACCAAAAAAACAACAACAAATGTTAAACACACACACACCATAAAACCCACCCATGTCACTTAGTTCACTTTACCACCCAACGTCAGTTTTTGTTTCTGATATTCGGGAAAAAGTTCGGCTTTAAACTCTTTTAACCCCCCTCTTTTTCACACCTACACCGTTATGGGTGTAGGTGTGTTGATGTGTGTGTGTTTTTGTGTTAACATCCATAGCGGTAAAAAATTCACATTTAATTTCCACTGCTGTTGCTGTTTTTTCTTCTTCTTCGTCGTCGCCGTTAACCAATCACAGTGCCTGAGATTTACTCTCTCTCACTCCCTCTCTTTCACTATCATCTGTATATGGAGTATGCAAAAAAGATCAAGTGCGTTGCTGTTGTTTTTGTTGTAGTTGAGGATGCTTTGCTGGTGGGTGGCAGGCATGGCATATGCATAACAGGCTGTGTATCTGTATTAGTGTGCGTGTATCTTTTTTACAGTAAAAAATCATAATCTCGTCATTTTAACAAATCACATCGCCATCAAAAGATATTCACAGATCACCGCACAGTGTTACGTATTAAGAATTAAAAAAAAAAAAAAAAACAATTTAAGAGAACATCTACAAATCTGTGGGGTCCACAGATTACTGAATTTTAAATAAAAATAGAACAGAATGTTCTCTACATAGTGCAAAGGATTTAACGATTGGCTTTTTAAAAGCTTTACGTATAAATTCTTCCAATAAAAGGCCGATTAATAGAGCGAATGCCTTTAAACAGGATTCTGTTAATTGAAGACCTTTATAATTTCATGTGTATACGCAGATATGTCGATATTTCTCTTAATGAAATAGCATTGTGGATATTGGCCTAGATATTTTTATTGTGCAATGAAGTGATCAACATTTGTTATTATTTAGTGTTTCTAAATAACTAAGGTTTCATAGTTATTATTACAGTCGTCCGTCTGTTCATTATAGTTTGTGAACCAGCTACAGGCCACATTTACGGACCAATCGTCAAGAAATTTTGAAATTTTGTTAATTGAGGGGATGAAATGGACCAATAGATAGACGCCTGATCATGGACCATGGATTAAGCATGACTGTTTTGATGAAGATCGGTCAATATGTTATGGCGTATATATTTACTCTTGAAGGACATAGACTGGAGAAATTGACAGTATATCCAGAAAATTGATACCAATCACAATACCACACACGGGGAAGGAAATCTGGACAACTAATTAGAAGGCTTCTTTTCCTAATGGTCCGTCAATATTCAGCGGGTCAAATCAACCAAGACCTTTCTATATAAAATGCACGTTATAGCGTAAATATTCACCCTGGGAAAACGAGGTTCAGAAAAGATGCCAAAGTAAAAAAAGTAAAAACGATGTTACGTTTTCCAATCAAATTGTCAAAAAATTCCCATATTATGGGGTACCATATTCCGAATACTGGGGGTAACTTTATATGATAGCTACCCTGAAGCTGGGGTCAATATTATTAACTGCTGGTACGGAAAGTTTATTCAATGAGAATCCAAAATACCAAATTGCAACCAATTCGGTTGAAAGCGTGCCCAAAATCCTCAAAATACCGAATACTGGGAGGTACCTTTATATGGGAGCTACCCTGAATATTAACAATAAATATAATGAGACCCGAAAATACCAAATTTCAGCCAATTTGTGCAAAATACTGAATATTGAGGCGTACAATTATATGGGGGCTACACCAATATATCCCAGTTGCAATACTAAACATCCTAGGATTACTACCAATGTCTCTGCAAAAATTCAGAGCTCTATCTTAATGCGATCGTGAATTCAACAGGCAGTCGGGCATGCGTAAATCGACGTAGAATTTTATTCTGATCAAGAATATGTAGACTTTAAGGGTTCTCTGGGTAATATTTCCAGTAGTTGCAGAGGAAATGACAAATTGAATATACACTCCACCTTATGGTTTCGGGTAGAAGGAGTGAACTGATGGGTCCCATCTTCAGCAAAATGTTGACCATTTGGTGTGGGAGGTACCAGAAGGAGTGGACCGATATTCCCCTTCTTCGAACTTGAACTAATGAAATGGATTTTGGTCCAAGGAAACATAGGGTATAAAACCAATATTTCGATAAGACACATTTTACCCCTCATTTGCCATAAGACTGATAAAAAATATTGAATCTTATATCTTAAAAGAAGCAATCTCGACTTTCACCAGAAATAGGAACTTAAAATTTTAATGGGACCTTCCTAAAAATGTCGTAGGGTTAATTATTTAAAACCGAAAATGAGGTTCCCCTAAAAATGTTAAAGTCACCGTTCGAAACACCGTTGACGAGTGAAACCCGTACACGTTGCTCAAGATCCCTGAGAAAAACTGTAAATTACAGTTTCCTGTTGTTGTCTGTTATCTGCTTCCGATGTTTATACCCTCGGACCTATGTCTAATGAGGGTAGATACACTTTGATACTGTAAAAATATTGATTTTGGACTCCATCTTTCTTTGAACTCAATCCGTTCCTGACAATTTATAGTCTCTCTGGCAGGCTGGTGCGAACGCTAACTGCTTTCATCGAAACTTTGTACATAGTAATATTTCTTTCAAACATAAATCAAGGTCGAAGATAGGATATATTGCTGCACTTCTTCTGGTAACTCCCCCAACATTTTGTACATTTTATTGTACTTGTTTCGAATTTATTATGGACAAACGTACAGAAATATATAACTAGATCGACTCTGTTGTTGTTTTTGTTGTAATGTGGACTCACGAACATTTTATACTCTCGGGAATTAGGAGCGCATGAAAAAAAACTCATATCAGTCGACACATTTTTATGGAGGCTTCGGACATTGTTAATTGCCTATCAGGAGATTTTTTCTTTGAGTTATTCGGGTAGGAATATGCGAGGACAGTTCGGAAAAAGACAGAAAAAAAATTAAGTGTTTTGACAGACAGACAGACAGAAAAAAATTAAGTGTTTTGGAAACTTCCACCTCTGTTATGCTTAGAAGTCTATTAACCACCAGGAGCCCTGATTGGTCAATTGCAGAAAAAATAAATTAGCTTAAGAACGTTAAAATGCTTACAATGAATCTCGAGGTGTTGGAAGCAGTGGAGAGTAAAAAGGACACCGCTCACCAGATCATAATTAATTCCTTCATACAAAGGTCTAAGGAAGGACATAGCACCAATTACCGTCTTAAGGTACAATTGAAAAGTTATCGGCCTATCTCGGTAAAATACACATCAACATTTGATTCTTATTTTATTCAGAGGAACTCCGCGTCGAAATATATGTATGTATTTTTTACCTGAATGGTTTCTGTTCTTCACAACGGAGGCCAAAAAAAAAAATTAAAATTTACCCGGGCATAGGTTCCATAAAAATTCGAGATTAATTTTAAGTATTTCGAATGTCCACCTCATCATACTTCTGTTAGACCGATCGTAAAGACGCTCCTAATTTAACGTCCTAAAAAATCCATTATTTTTTATATGAACTATAGGACATTATTTAACATGCTTCGGAATGTCCGGTTTGGGCCACCGTTTTGTTGTATGATTTGTTGCCATTGTAAACGTAACATCATAATGCCTATCTCATAGAAGTCCTGCTCTCTATTGGCAACAAACTCTAGTAGTCGATTTTCTCAATCCTCCCTAGATACCAATTTTTTATCATTAAAGAAATTTAGTATTGGAAGAAACATATGATACTCGCTTGCTGTCAAGTCCCGAAGTTTCTGGCGAGTCACTGTAGATGTGTGTGGCCTAGTTGGCCATTCTGACCATTTCTGGTCAATTGCTATCTTCAAACGGTCCAGTTGTTCACAGCGTTTTACCATATGGAAGCAACTCATAATAAATAATCCCCTTCCAGTCCCACCAAATGCATAACAGAACCTTCGTGGCCGTTAGTCCTGGTTTGGCCACCGTTTGAGGTGTTTCACCGCTCTTTGAAACACCTCAAACGGTGGCCAAAATTAACAAAATGGCGGACCTTTGAAAAAATATTTTTGGAAAATGCTCATATTCCCTTTAAGCTGAGCTTACTCGTATTCAGATGATATATTTAGAGTTTCTGTGTCTGGCCGTGGACTATTAAACAAATCTCATAAATACAGGACATACTACCTATATGTACCCTATACCCTAAAATTATTAAATATAAATTTAATTTATTTAAGACGTTTTTTGGAATTTCACAATATTTCCCATGATTTTGAAAATATTTGGGTCATAAAATGAATCTTCGAAAATTTTAATTTCATTTGTGAAATATTTTTTTTTTTTATTTATTACCCCCAACACTGTGACTAGTCACTCCATAGATGATGAACAGCAAATTTTTTGTTGTCATCTTTGGTGTTGTCATTTTGATTTGTCTTTGCCTGTTTTTTTATCTTCCGGCCAAAAGATAACTGACACGCAATGATAGCGAAAATCTTAACATTGTTATTGGATTTTTTACGATTACGGAGATAAAGACATTTTCTACTGTTTTCTATTGCGGCGTCAATTTGGTTACAGACGTAGGAGGACAAATACTTTGTTGATATGTACCCAAAGATCCGATGTTCTATTTCTGAAATTCTGCAATCTTAACGGAAATGATTAGACAGAAAAATAGAAAGAAAGAGGGATCAGCAAAAATCTGTCGTATATTTGGTCTCGGGGTTTTAATTCATAGAACTTCTGAATGAACGAAGTAGCGGGTAATTATGAGTAGCTGATTTTTTTTGTCTTCGCGGGAAGATAAGGCCAACTACTCTTTTCTTTTCTTTGTGATATTCAGGCGATGATTTGAAATTTCAGTATCAAGCACACACTTCATTTTGGAATTTGCCAAATCAGAATTTGATAGCAAACAATTATTTTGCAAAATTTTTCAAATTAAAGAAAATGCCAATTGATTGGGGAGAAATATAAAGTGCATAGGGAGAGAAGTTATCAGAGAAAACTGGCGTCTAAACTGAGGAAATAAATTTATTTTCCCCTTTATAATTTTTTAATACTAAACTTGACCCTTAATATCGATCAACATTTTTTTATTTGCACCGGCGTTGTATAGTCCACAAAAGCGATTAGGGAATAGCTCATAACAACGACAGATAAGCTTGGGAGATTTTTTTTTACAGAATCTTGGTCACATCACCGGATGTGTGACGTGCACAGATAAAAAAAAAACCTACACCCGCAAATATTGAAAAACGTCATAGATACGAACGTGAAGATTTTTTGTTTCGGCATTACAGTTTTTGAAAAAAATTCTCAATAAAAATTAATATAAAAAAGTTATCTTTCTTGTCTCGGTAAATAGGGAACCTTCCCGAATTATACCTCACATAACAAATGGATTTTGTTAAAATTATTAATGAATTTAATAGATACAGATAATTTCTACGTTTCACTTCTAAGCAATTTTTTAAAACCAGTTCTTCAAGATCTATTCAAATGACTGTCAAAATTCAATATTTTTATTTTTTTTTCAATTTATGCACTTTTACATTATTTATAATTGTACTTAAAAATATACCATTAAGCAATTATCCATTGAAAGTAAATGTAGACGATTTTTATTATCTATTTAATTTGGTTTCTTACCCCAAAATATTCTGACAAATTGTCCATCCATTTAATGCAAATGTGACAAAAACATCTTACTTAGCTGGCTTGTTACAAAACGGTTGTTCCATAAGCCGAGCTTAAAAAAGATTTCTAAGCGCGTCGGTCTTGGGCGCAAGTCCACCAATTTGGAAGACCACGTTCCAAGATGCTGTTTTCTACTTGGTCTTTCCATCTAATTCGTGGAACCATCGTTTTTATATGCCTTTTGAGCTGGGGCATTTTCATTCATCCGCACAACATGGCCTAGCCACCGTAGTCGCTGCAGCTCAATACGACTGACTATGTCGATGTCCGCGTATAAATTGTAAAGCTCGTGGTTCATTCGACGCTGATATTCCATCGACGCAGATCGGCCCGTAGATCTTTAGGAGAATTTTTCTCTCAAACACCCCAAAAGCTGCCTCATCTGCTTGCGCAAGTACCCATGCTTCTGATCCATATAACAGCACGGGTAGTATCAGCGTTTTGTAAAGTGTGAGTTTGGTCTGGCGGGAGGTGGCATTGTTTCTAAACTGCTTACTTAGACCATAGTATCATATGTTGGCCATCACAATCCTTCTCCGAATTTCAAAACTGATGTCATTCGTTTTATTTATGGCGGTACCAAGGTATACAACGTTTTTAACTACCTCGAACATGTAGTTCTCAAGTTCCACAGTTGGTTCGAGTCTCCTGGACGTCTTGCGCGTTGATACCATCAGCTTGGTCTTCTCGCCGTTTACTGCCAGACCCACTTTTGCAGACTCCTTTTCAATTTGTTCAAAGGTGGCTATTATCGCTCGCAATGTTCGACCCATTATATCGATGTCATCGGCGTAGGCGAGTAACATGTGTTGTTTGGTGTACAGAGTGTAATTTCTGTTAAAAAGATCACACGACAAACTGTCACCTTGTCTGAATCCTCGTTTGGTATTGAAGGGCTCAGATAGGTCTTTTCCTACTTTAACTGCTGACCTTGTGCCACTTAAAGTTATCCTGCATAGCCGTATTAATTTTGCAGGAATGCCGAACGCAGGCATGGCTTTATACACCTCTGAACGGATAGGGCTATCGAATGCGGCTTTATAGTCGAAAAATACTTGGTATATGTTGATGGGTTTTTCGTGGATCTTTTCCAGGATTTGGCGCAGAGTGAAAATCTGGTCAATGGTGGATTTGCCAGGTCTGAAGATGTCATTGACCATTGGCTTCAGTTGTTCACACGGCACGCTGGATAGCACTTTATATGCGATGGGAAGGAGACTTATTCCTCTATAGTTGGCACATATCGCCTTGTCTCCTTTTTTGTGCACGGGACACAGGATGCTGAGGTTCCAATCATTGGGCATGCATTCATCTAGCCAAATTGTGCTAATCAGCTGGTGCATGCTCCTGACCAGCATCTGGCCACCAGTCTTGAATAGTTCGGCTGGTAAACCATCGGCTCCTGCTTCTTTGTTGTTCTTGAGCCGATTAATTGCTTTTATGACTTCATCTTGGCTAGGTGGTATACACTCTATACCATCATCTCTTATTGGTTCTGGGGCATCTTCTTCATCGCCACTATTTGATACCAGAAGCTTTTCGAAATGCTCCTTCCAGATCCTCAACACGCTGTCTGTATCTGTCACCAGGTTTCCTTCTTCATCTCTACAGGAGGATGTGCCTGCATCAAAGCCTTCGGGTTGGTGTTTTACTCGTTGGTAAAATTCCCGGTCTTCATTCTGACTCCTGTACATCTCGATTTGCTCACGCTCACGTTTTTCTTGTTCTTTCTTCTTTTTTTCTGAAAACATGTGTCTCCTCTCTCCTTTCCTCCCGATAATTCTCCATCACGTTACGTGTTGCTACTGTCTGCAGCATACGCTGCGTTTTTCACATCAGTAGCATTACGACACTCCTGATCGTACCATGGGTTTCTTGGTGGGGGTTTTTGGTACCCAATTGTTCCTTTTGCGGCAGTTTGTAGGGAGTGGGCAATTCTTTGCCATTGTGCTTCTATACTATAATCGGGACAAGAAGTGCTTTCTTCAAGCAGATGGGTAAGTTGAGCGGAGTAGGCCTCGGCTACCTGTTGCATTTGCAGCTTTTCGACGTCGAGTTTCCGTGTTGTATTAGATCGCACCTTTGCTGCAACATTAAGACGGGTGCGTACCTTGGCTGCCACAAGGTAATGGTCCGAATCGATATTCGCTCCTCGGATCGATCGAACGTCTAAAACACTGGATGAATGCCTTCCGTCTAACACAACATGATCAATTTGATTTCTCGTTCCTTGATCAGGAGAGATCCAGGTGGCCTTGTGTATATCGAGATGTTTGAATCTGGTGCTGCTAACTACCATATTTTTTGCTGCCGCGAAGTCAATCTACCTCATGCCGTTGTCGGATATTTCTTCATGTAGGCTGAATTTTCCGACTGTGGGGCCAAAAATATATTTTCTCTTCCGATTTTTGCATTAAAATCTCCTATCAGAATTTTAATGTCATGGTCAGAACAGCGGTCATATGAAGCTTCTAGACGCTCGTAAAATATGTCGTTGGTCTGTTCATCTTTATCTTTGGTCGAAGCATGGGCGCAAATTAGACTGATGTAAAAGAACTTCGCTTTTATACGGATTATAGCAATTCGCTCACCTACTGGAGTGAATATGGAGACAAGGTCTTTTATTCTCCTGTTAACCATAAATCCGCAGTCAAATTCATGTCTCGTTTCATGGCAGCTATAATACAGAGCGTAATCGTCTGATTTACTTACGCCTGTCGCTTTCCATCGCATTTCCTGTAAGACAATAATATCGGCTTTGTACTTCTTGCATATATCTGCCAAATATATCCGCAAACGTATAAAGGACCGCAGATCGTGGCCCTTTATACGTTTGCGGGGGTCGTCAACATTAGGATGTTCCATTCTAGCGTATAAATGTTGTCAATACTTATACGACCTACATATTATAACATATCTCGTATTATTTACTCATTCTTATCAGTCTCTCATCCTCTTTGGTTCGGAGCCCATAATGATGTGAGTCCTGTACATCACCATCGAAATCCATACAGAGGATAAAGTGAGTAGATAGGTTTAGAGCTTCTTTACCATCCATTCTTTTCATTCTACTTATCGAATTTGGGTCATTAGATATTATTTTTCGAAATCTGACTGCTTCATTAACTTAGCATGGTTCTGCTAACTTTATTATATAACTTACATGCACTTTTCCTTAAAGCTACAAGTTGTGATTTCTTCTAACGGTAGGTGACTGGACATTAGGTTTTTCAGAATGTCAGGAGAGTCTCTCCTTACTTCATCCACTGCTTTCTCGGCATATTAACTGAAATAATATCATCCTTTGTTTCTTTGTCCACCATACTGTTTGACAGTTTCTTCTAGATGAGGTCATATATCATCTCAGGAGATTCTCCGCCACATTTCCCATTTTTTTCTCAACATTTTGAAATCACGTGGCCAATCGGATGAAGATCTTATTTTAAAACTCCGAAACTAATACAATTATAGTGTATGACATTTTTTTCAGTAAAGAAATTTTCCTCAGTGGAAGTTCCTAAAACTTAGGTTTTTAGGAACATTTCTCTCAACTAGTATCACTCACATAAGCTGCGATAATAATAGGTGTTTTGGACTATTTTGTTACTATATTAGTTCTTTCTAAAAAAACCCTAAAAAGCAAATAGGAATGGCAGGAGATAGCGCCACCCAGACATGAATTGCAACACTAAATTAGCAAAGACACCAAAACACAAATCAAAGGAAGAGTAATATGGCGATGTTTTGTAGAAGCCCTATGCTCCAAGGAGGCTTCGGCAATACATGAGTAATAGCGCCACCCAGAATGGAAAATTACAACATTCAAAAGGCGTTGTTTGTAGCCAAAAGTTGATGTCAGTCCCATAACCTAGGCCAGGCTTCAGTAGCACAAACATTTACATAGAATTAAACAATGAATAACAACGAATAACTGAGTAATATGGCGATTGCTATTGATGCCATATGTTCCCATAAGGCTTCCACAACACACGAGGATAATACAAAATAGCAACGACACCACCCAGAGAAAAATGTCAACACTTAATAAGCAAGGATCCCAACCACTGCTCAAAATACAACTAGACGTGGTTTCTAGTCAACGATAGATGGCAGTCCCATTGCCTAGGACTGGCAACAGCAGACAAATCATCTACTTAGCTGGAATTATACCGATGAAATGATTAAGGAGCAAACTAATGCAAGGACGACTAATCGAGTAACATGACGATGCTTTGAGTAATAAGGAGGAGAAAGAATTTCCGTCGTTATATCGGAGTGTCATTAAGCGTTCATTGTGTTCTTATTTTTTCTACTTTAATCCACATTCAAAATCGATGTTAAAAATTTTACAGTTAGTTAACAATTATGTGTTACAACAATTAACAGTTCTCCAATCCATTTTGGCGATAAAAAAAAAATCAACTAAATTTGCATATTCAAACAGAAAAAAGAAAATATCGGCACATTGTGTGCCGGTCGGCCAATTCAAGTAATTTCTGGAAAATTCAGTTTATGCGAATTATTCGCCGCTAGCTCTCAATAGCTTTGTTGCTAAAGCCAAACAATGGTGCTAGCCCATGACGCACATTATCACATGTAATGTATGTAAGTATGTATGTAAATAGGTATGAATACACATGCGTCGAATGCATTTGCCTGAAGCTTCGATCGTAGCTGATTGTTAATCAATAAATTGATTGGTATTTAACACACATAGCTATTGTATTTGATCTAGTAATTGCTCAATTAACGGTTGACGGTTGGGATGTTGTAAGGAATTGACCCAGAAAAGACACGAAGTTGCGAATAATATGTTTGTTTTCTTAAATTAAATATTTGGTAATGTATATTGGAGGTCTCTTTTGATCGTGAAATTGGGGGATTTTTATTTTAAATTTAATGAAGGACAAAACGGAATTTAATTTCATTATGGAAGATCGTCAGATGTACTCACACTAATCTGGATGGCCTTATTAAGGACTCTCCAATATATAGGTACTGTGAAAAATAATTTCTAATAAGAAATATTACAATATTGTGTAAGTCCTTAAAAAAAAATATTTAAAAAAAATGCTCGCCTTGTTGGTCTGTTGTGTACGTCTTGGAAAAATATTCTTTAAAAAATCCACGCCTTGTATAGGTCTTAGAAAAAATATTCTTTAAAAATCCATATAAACCCATATTCTTTAAAAAATCCACGCCGAATATTACTTCAGTACAGTACAGTGCTTCTAATTACTTGTCCATATTCCCTTCACCGTGGGTTGTGTTGTGATGTTCGGCTTATAATTGTAGCCAATAGATCGACTCAAAAAAAAAAAAAAAGACAAAAAAAATAAGTTTTCGGTCCACTTCATCTCAAAATTATTATCTGATCATCACCGAAAATTACAGGCGTTGTCCTTGACCATAACTGGATCCTCATGGAACATTTCAAAACGTTCAACTCGAGTTCGAGTACATACGAAAATATAATTGGTATTAATTTAAAGGCCAACCACTTCTCTAAATAAATTCCCTATAGAATACAAATTTTGTCCTTTTTCACACAAAAGTCAGAGTCAATTTGACCCGCTAAATTTTGACCGATCGTTATCAAAACGGGCATGATTATTCTTTGGCCCAATCCCCTTCTCCATGTAAAAATTCGCTACCGACCAGAAAATCAGACAAAAAATAAGTTTTTTGGTCCATTTCATCCCTTAAATATTAACTGATCTTTACCAAAAACAATAGGGGACTTCATTGGCCAGAACCCATCCTACATGCAAAATTTCATAAAGATTGATCCATAACTGTGGCCTGTATCGTGTTAACAAATTATAGAGGACAGACGGACGGGCACACATGTCTAGATCGGCTCAGCTAGTCGAGATATGACGATGGGTATACTTAAAGGTGGGTCTAGGACCAATATTTCGCGGCGTTACAAACTTTTGGGGCTGCACAAAACTATAATACCCTGGTAACATTGTTGTGTAGGGTATAAAAATCCAAGCCTGGTGTAGTTCCTTAAACTTACTTAGCTGGCTTGTGACAGCACTTTCGTTCCATAAGTCGAGCTTAGAAAAGATTTCCAGGGCGTCGGTCTTTTGCGCAGTTTTTCCAATTTGAAAGACCATTTTCGGCAATGTTGTCTTCGACTTGATCTTTCCATCGTATTCCCCTTCTGCGTGAACCATCAGCTGGTTCGCTTTTATATGCTTTCTGGGCTGGGGCATCTTCATCCATTCTCACAACATGACCTAGCCAACGTAGTCGCTGCAGCTTAATACATCTAACAATGTCGATGTCCGAGAATAGTTGGTACAACTCATGGTTCATTCGACGGTATATAAAATCTTTGACTACATCGAAGATTCTCAAGTTTCATAGTTGGTCCGAGGCTACTGGACGTCTTGCCCGTTGATACCATCAGCATGGTCTTCTCGCCGTTTACTGCCAGACCCACTTTGGCAGACTCCTTCTCAATTGTTCAAAGGTGACTGTTACCGCTCTCAGTGTTCGATCCATTATGTCGATGTCATCGGCGTAGGCGAGCCATGTGTTGTTTAGGTGTACAGAGTGTCATTTCTTTTCACTTTTGCCTCTCGTATAACCTTTTCCAGCAGGATGTTAAAAAGGTCACACGACAAACTGTCACCTTGTTTGCCAAACGCAGACATGGCTTTATACACCTCTGAACGGATAGGGCTGTCGAATGCGCTTTATATTATATTCGACGAATAGGTGGAATGTGTCGATGTGTTTTTCGTGGGTTTTTTCCAAGATCTGGTCAATGGTGGATTTGCCATGTCTGAAGCCACATTCGTATGGTCCAATAATGTCATTGACCTTTGGCTTCAGTCGTTCACACAGTACGCTGGATAACACTTTATATGCGATGGGAAGGAGAATTATTCCTCTATAGTTGGCACATATCGTCTTGTCTCAGGGTGCTGAGGTTCCAACCATTGTGCATGCATTCTTCTAACCAAATTGTACTAATCAGCTGGTGCATCCTCCTTACCATCATCTGACCACCAGTCTTGTAACCAATCGCACCTGCTGCTTTATTATTCTTTATTATTCTGACTTTATCTTGGCTAGGTGGCATACACTCTATACCGTCATCTATTATTGGTTCTAGGGTATCCTCTTCACCGCTACTATTTGATACCAGAAGTTTTTAAAAATGCTCCTTCCAGATCCTCAGCACGCTGTATGTATCTGTCACCAGGATTCCTTCTTTATCTCTACATGAGGATGTGCCTGCACCAAAGCCTTCGATTTGGTGTTTTATCCGTTGGTAGAATTTTCCGACTTCATTCTTACTCCTGTACATCTGGTCTCTTTTTATACCTTTCACCACACTGTGGTTGTTGGAGAACAAACGATTATTTATTTATTTAATATTTAATTTAGTTGGTATTTATTGTTATTCTTTGTTATTGTTGTTGTTGTCGCTGCATTGTTTATTTACTAAACATAATGCAGCGACGTCATAACAAAGACAATAGCGAAAGCAGAGACAGTAAATAAGATCAATGCCGGCTTGTTATGTTTTTTATTTGCATTAGATTTTTAGTTCTATCGAGTTTCTCTGCCGTGCTGCTTTATACCGATCAACAATCAAATTTTAACTTCTGCCTTGCTGCCAATTAGCCTAACTCGGGTTTCTTGTTTATTTAAATCAATATTAAATTAAGTGAAATTATTTTAAATTATAATAATTAATTATTGTCCCATAAGGAGGCTTATATTTACAAATTATATTAAATTATAATTTTGTGTTTAATAAATTGCCCCCGAGACAATTTAAATTTGAACGAAAACTTTTTGTGTTTTTTTTTGCGCTGGCTCGAGGAGCCATTAATTTAAAAACTGAAACCAATCCGCCCCGTCTCTGGGAAATAATAAAAATTATATTTTATCAAGTTTGTGTGTGCCAAACTACAGGACTCTGCCTCATATTGGTGAGGAATTTTAATCGGACAATTTTATAAAAATTTTATTTCTACTCCACTACTGGGACATTTTAAATTATAAATTCTCCAAAGTGAAATTTTGCATAAAATTAAAATGGAGGATTACTCAAGATCAATTGAAGATCAAAAGATTTTAATGACCCGTGTTCAACGAATCATTTCGGATTTCGAACAATTGTCCATTGGTGAAAAAACCCGAGGTTTGTGCCAAAGCTGTCTCGATGAGATAGAAGAAATTAAAAAAACTTTTGAAGCTAACCATGAGCAACTTTTCGATATCGTTAGGGACAAATCAATTAATACTGCTGATGTCCCATACTTCCACGACGATGTCCATTATCAATTTTTTAGAATTTATCTCAGTGGAAAAGGAAAATTGCTCGATTTTATTTCTGAATATCGTGCTCCGAGTTCTCCGAATTTCCATTCTACATTCCATGCCTCATCTTCTCAAAGGAACGATACTATTATCCCAGACGTTCGTCTTCCGAAGATAGACATTCCCACTTTCTCTGGTGATTATTTAAATTGGGTCTCTTATAGAGACATGTTCATTTCTCTCGTGCACAATAATCATAGTTTGTCCAATGTGCAAAAATATTATTTTTTGAAAAATTCGTGCCGAGATACACCATTGTCTATTGTAAATGAATATCCTGCCTCTGAAAGGAGCTATGATTTAGCCTGGACTGCATTGGAACAGAGATACCACAATAAACGGAAAATAACTGATACAGTTCTACGGAAATTGCTTAGTATCCCGAAATCTAATGGCTCATGTGAAAGCATAAAAACCCTCCTTGACTCGACAAGAAATAGCTTGGCTCTATTGAGCACATTAGGCATTGACTGTTCCAATTGGGATCCTCTGCTTATCCACATTACTGTCAGCAAATTAGATCTCCAAACCTGTAAGGAATGGGAACAGTCATTGAAGGCCACAACTGAAATACCCAATATATCAGTGTTATACAATTTTCTCGAAACGACGTTTCGAACATTGGAATCAATTTCTGAATATACTGATTGTTCCTCAAGATCTCAATTTAAGCCTAATTACTCGAAATCGCACCAACCACAAAAACTGACTCAAAATCGTCGAATAAATATGGCGTCTGTTAATGACGAAAATTGCCCCTGTTGCGGTAAGCGCCATTTTCTATACAAATGTTTCAAATTCGCTGCTATGTCTTCTGCCTCTAAGCGAGAGTTTATTAATTCAAACAAAATTTGTCGCAATTGTTTGAATATTGGACATTTCTCGAAAGACTGCAAAAGTACTAGTCGTTGCAAATCTTGCAACCTTGCTCACCATACTATTATGCACAACGAGTACAGCAATCAGAATAGATTAAATAACTCGACTGTTTCTGAAAGTCGATCTGAAAATATAACTTCTTCCTCAAATGGTAGTTCAAATATTAACTTGTCCTTGATGAACACTACAGTAATGCCTCATGTTTTGCTAGCAACTATTCGTGTCATAATAAAGAGCGAATATGGAAATTTCACATTAAGAGCGATTTTAGATCAAGGAGCTCAAGCTACCCTAATCACAGAAAGTGCATCTCAACTTCTAAGGCTTAAAAAATACAATACCTTTGCCCGAATAACTGGTGTAGGCGGAGACACTATTATTGTAAGAAAATTTGTGAAATTTAATCTTGCCTCTCACTTTGAAAGTGATTTCGAATTGGAAAGCCAAGCTTATGTAATGCCGTCTTTGAATAATTATTGTGCTGGTCCTGTGGACAGACAAAAACTGCCTCAATTAAATGAATTCGAATTAGCTGATCCAGATTTCGACAAAAACGATAAAATAGATTTGCTCATTGGTGGTGATCTGTATGGAGACATTTTACTTCCTCAACAAAAGAAATTCGAAAAAGGCATTTTTCTGCAACTTACCCATTTCGGATGGATAGTTTCTGGCCCAACGGCAGAGATTTCTTACTCAAAGGGAGTTAATATTAATTTGTGTTCCTTAGACACTCAGTTAAAAGCTTTTTGGGAACAAGAAGAGCTGATCGAATCTAGAAAACTGACACATGAAGAAATATCTTGTGAAGATTTCTTCAAAAATAATTACACTCGTGGCTCAGATGGACGCTATACTGTCGCTTTACCCTTTCGGTCTCAAATAATTGGCAAATCTCCCCCTGTGTTCAGTCACAGTGACTTTAGCGCATTAAAAAGACTCAAACAGGTTGAAAGTAAGTTTTCTAAAGACCCAAATTTTGCCTATGAATATAAGAAGTTCATGGATGAATATGAATCGCTCGGTCATATGGAAAAAATTGGTCCCTATCCTCACTCCATCCAACATTATGGATATTTTCTGCCTCATCACGGTGTTGTGAGGGAATCTAGTTCCACGACCAAACTGCGTGTTGTATTCGACGGTAGCAGTAAAAGATTACCTTCTTCCTCGTTGAACGAAGAACTTTTTTCTGGCCCTGCTCTACAAAATGACTTGCCGACTATAATTAATCGATGGCGACGATTCAAAATAGGATTTCGATCGGATTTAGAGAAAATGTTTCGCCAAATTAAAGTTGTAGAAAGCCATCAACATTATCAGCAACGATTCGAGTTCTTCATCAATTGGCTCAAGATGAAAACGAAACTTACCCAGAAGCGTGTAAGATATTGAAAACTGATACATACGTTGATGATATTATCTCTGGTGCTGACTCTGAGTCAGAAGCAATATTCTTACAAAATCAATTGGTCCAATTATTATCCGCTGGTGGATTTAATTTACGCAAATGGACTTCTAATTCCACAGAACTTATGTCTCATATACCGGAAGACTTCCGTGAAAAATCAACTGTTTTCGATTTAAATGAACCAAATGTGGTAAAAGCTTTAGGCTTAGGCTGGAATACTGATTA